>NW_017299784.1:6038-7809 GCF_001594075.2 Trachymyrmex cornetzi
AATACCATGACCTTCACGTGACCTTGAGAATGAAAAATTAAGAAATTTTGAGGAATGGGTGCGAATAATGAAATAAGTACAATACAAAATTTTACATTGAAAAATTTATTGTAATAAATGTTTAAAATTGTTTCCATGTACTTCTAAACATTTGTTGATTCGAGTATTAAGCGAACGTCGCACATCTGCTAACATTTGGGGTGTTACAGCAGCACAAGCTTGTCGGATTATTTCTTTCATGTTATCACGTGTTGTAGGCTTTGTCGAAAAAACTTTCTCTTTGATAAAGCCCCACAGAAAGAAATCTAGATGATTAATATCAGGAGAACGTGGCGGCCAAGGAGTCAGACTTCCTCTTCCTATCCATTTATTTGGATATAAAATATTTAATGCATTGCGAGAAGAACGAGCATAATGTGACGGGGTACCGTCTTGTTGAAACCACATAACCAGACGTAAGGATAGAGGACCATCTTCTAATAATGAAGGAAGTGTATTGAGCAAGAAATTCGTGTACGTATTGCCATTAAGAGTCGTGTCAAAAAAATGTGGTCCAATATTTCGCTTAATACTCGAATCAACAAATGTTTAGAAGTACATGGAAACAATTTTGAACCTTTATTACAATAAATTTTTCAATGCAAAATTTTGTATTGTACTTATTTCATTATTCGCACCCATTCCTCAAAATTTCTGAATTTTTCATTCTCAAGGTCACGTGAAGGTCATGGTATTATAGGCCATTGGATTCGTCTTGACCTCAGCTATCACGCTATAATGAAAAAAATATGTAGTCCTATTTAAAAAAGTATCGATGACCTTGAAGGCTCTAAAAATATGACCTTGAGAAAGAAATAAATCTCACCATAATGTGTGTCCCTTCGAACCAAACAATTTCTTCCTCAGGCATTTTCGCGTATCATTAACGGTAACGGAGATATTGCCTTGTAACAGAGTTACTGGGACACCCTGTATATACATATATATATGGTATATAAACTGAAATATAAACATTTTACAAAAATAATTTTACATTTTACTGAAATTATATTGGTAGTATTCGCGATCACTTTGAAACATGTATAAACACATATATCGGTCATTTTTAAGTATGTATCACTGGGAAAACGACAAACTGATTTTGATCATACGGCATTTTCCACATTTTATTTCGTATATTCTCACATGGCCATACAGCAATGTCTTCTCGCATAACTTGCACACCCAATTCTTTTGATGCGCAAGGATAGACAGGATCAGAATACAAATCTTTTACTACTTTAAGCTTTTTACCAATTATGAATTTTGAATTGTCGCTACGTTTAACTAAATTTAAAACAGACACTACAGTTCCATTTTCAAGTGAAATACAATTATTACTTGCACTATTGGAATGAATCGTATATGTTTTAGTACGTAATATTTTATACTCAGAAGAAAAATTATAACCATCAATTAAAGGACCGTTTGAGTGAACTTTTTCAAAACAAATTTCGTTATTGTTTTTTATTATTGTTTTCTTAATAGGCATATTAAAGTTGTTAAGTTCAGAATATCTTCTTGACAATTGTTGAAGAGGTTTCTCATTTTTTCGAATCATTTTCTTTATATTTGACATATAATTTTCAAATCTGAAAGCACTAAAGTTGTCAACAGGTCCGTATTTCTGTACATCAGAACAAATATGTAACAAAGTATGTAAGTTATGAGACATAAATTTAGCTCCATAAATTTTTTTAAAACATTTAAAAAAATATTCTATTAACATTTG
>NW_017299784.1:10035-13249 GCF_001594075.2 Trachymyrmex cornetzi
GTCCGGCCACTCACCGAATTCGTGCCTATTGGCTAGAGCAATTTCGACCAACTCCGATTAATTTTAAACGACAGTTAGACCCATTGAAATTGACCAATCGTATCTATCGTTAAGCAAAATGACAAATGTGATTAGTCAATTCCAATGGATCTAATCATCGATTAAAGTTAATCGGAATTGGTCGAAATGGCCCTTAATCAAGTAAGCCAATCATTGTTTTGTAATATATCATGGCGGAATCAATTAGAACTAATCAAAGACATAAAGAATGGACTGCTCAAACCGTGTGTCAAAATACTCAAAATGGTCGAGAAAAATGAGAGAGAGGAACCGTGGCAGACGGCCATTGGATTGGCCGTCTCCCACGGACCTCTCTCTTATTTTTCTCAACCACATTTGATATGCTGGGTGCTTTCCAATTGATGACACAAGTCGACACAAGTGTCATTCTATCTTAATTTGTCACTCTCTGAATATCAACAAGGATAGAACGACGCTTGTGCCGACTTGTGTCATCAAATGGAAAGCATCCACTGTTACTTAATTACTATTAAGGCGATACTGGACTTACCGACGGAACATCATTTCGTATTTCTCATGCCATTTCATTTTCCTTATACAGAATAAAAAATTCTTCTCCAGAATAAAAGGAAAAACACAAATAAATGTTGAAAAGTACAAACCGCATGAGAATCCTCCAAAAAATGTAAATTACAATATCTTTATTTTTAGACCGTACATGTGAGACCGTATATATTGTTTCTAAATTTATTGCATATGAAAGATGTTAAAAACGACTAAACTCTGAAAGATTTGCAAAAAATTTTATGTGAAATGATTCAGAGATAACTCAATTGAAAGGTTTCAAATTTATTGCATATAAAAGATTTCAGAAATAACTTAACTGAAAAGTTTGCAAAACGATTTCATATGAAATGTTTCAGAGATAACTCAATTGAAAGTTTTCAAACTCATTGCATGTGAAAAATTTCAGAAATAATTTAATTGAAAGGTTTGCAAAACCATTGCATATGAAATGTTTCAGAGATAACTCAATTGAAAGTTTTCAAACTCATTGCATGTGAAAGATTTCAGAAATAATTTAACTGAAAGGTTTGCAAATCGATTGCATATGAAATATTTCAGACATAACTCAACTGAAACATTTAAAATTTACTGTATATGAAAGATTTCAGAAACCGCTCAATTGCAAGGCTTGCAATTTCATTTCATATGAAATGTTTCAGAGATAATTCAACTGAAAGTTTTGCAAAATTATGTTCATGTAAACTATTTCAGAAACATTTCTGTTGCAACATTTCATATGACATATTGCAAAATTCTTTCAGAATTGTTACACATGATATGTGAAAGGTCGAAAGGATTTTGAAACCTTACTTAAAGTTTTCTGCAACTATTGGTGCTGTATGGGAATACATAATAATAACATATAATATGTATATAAATATAAAAAAAGATATACATAAAATGTAAATTAAAATAATAATAATAATAATAATACATGTAAAGAATTTAAAAAAGAAACAGAAAAAAACATACGATACCTACATATATTACGAAGGTATCCTACAATGGTAACGTTTTCGTCGAGTCCGGTACGACGTACCGTTTGTCGTCGTATGGACTCAGAGCGATTTTCGATTCGGATATCGTGTATACCTCGTGCAGTTTAGATCTTATACACGATTGCGTGCGAGTCATTTTAATCTCTTCGTTCAAACACCGCGTGTAATCTTCGAACGTTATCGTTCGCGCTACGACGTTACTCTTTACACCTTTTGCCTTTTTAGTGTCGTTCTTGCCGTCCATTCTCACCGCATACATCTTCGCTATGAGTCCAACGAATTCTGTCATTATCACACCGTTGTTCTCATTCTTCATCAGCCCGGGTACCTTTTTATTCGCGAGAGGCATACCGTACGCGTTGTCCGCCGGATAATCGCTTGTGTCGAATCTAGCGATGTCGCATTTCATAATCTCGTAAGCATCGTCGCATTCTATACGGTAAATGAGACTGTCCGTGTCGGTGTACATAATTTGACACTTGTCGCGATACATCGGTGATATGTACTCGTGGTGAAATTCGTACAAGCAGATTTTCGATATGTCGAATATGCACATACCCACGTAAATCGGCTCGTTGAACTTCACCTCGAGTTTGCGCATTTCGACGGCGATTAGATTTTCCGCAAAGACACTGTGGCTGTGAAAATTCGGATCCGCTATCATTGCCTCCGCACCGTATCGTCCGTCCCATTTCGTTACTAATTTTACGTCTACGTGGTTGCGCACATTCTCCATGGTCTTGCCGAAAAAATACCGCATTGTTCATTAATTTATATAAATTTTTTTCAAAATCGTTCTTCGCTAAAGTTCTAAATTGTGTATTAAGTTCAATATAATCGCGGAGCCATGGAGATTGAGCGAATTGTAGCACCCGGTGGATCTTCGTCACGCGAAGCTCGTGACGAGTATATTGCTGCAGGTTGCGGTAGTGGATGACGTAACGCTGCTTATCGTACTGCATCGCTAAAAGTTTATTCTCGCGCTTGCCGGGCAGCTTATCGCGCGTTGGGCAGAACGGTAAGTCAGTGTGTCGGTCGTGCAGCTGCTGCGGATACTCGAGATCGACCTCGAGAATATAACCGGTAGGCGAATCCGGAGCGATCGCGCTCGCGTCAAAGTTCGCAACGTCTTCGACCCATCGAAATTCGGCGTACGGCAAAGGCTGACACATCGCCCATCCGTACAGATTATTCACGTCGTAGTACATAAGGTACGACGACGGTTTCGACGGGTCGTACGAACGCATGTACTTGTTATTAGCCTGCGCGTATCTACCGGAACATTGACTGAGGCCACCGCGTATGCCGCGCTCGATGAACATGATCATATCGATGTCGGTGAGCAACTCGAATCTCAGGCGCGTATGTTTCAGCATAGCGTCCCACGTGAAACCTGGCAACGTATAGTAATGCGCGGGATCGAGGTCGTAACTCGCGACGCAACTATTTCGGAAATTTTTAAATATGTCGGCTAATAACAAGACGTCAGTTTTTAAGTACAGATCGCTGTACTCGCCGAGCGTTCGGATGGAGAATCGCTTCCATACGTTCAAGGCGTGAGCGTAATCGCTCTCGGATACTGTATCGCCCGTCAATGAACTGTAAAATGATTCGCGCGGTGGTAAGCG
>NW_017299784.1:16719-17755 GCF_001594075.2 Trachymyrmex cornetzi
TGTGTAGTGTTTTAGTCTGACGTCACGTTGGTGTTCTTTTATCCGTAGGTTGACCATTCTCCCGGTTTCTCCAATGTATACTTGCCCGCAGGAGCAAGATATTTTGTATACTCCTGCGGAGCTGAGTGGAGGTCTTTGATCTTTGGGATTTCTTAAGATTTGTCCTATCTTTTTGGGTGGTTTGAAGATATTTCTTCAAGTATTATTTCTACTCTATTCAAGCGTTACAATATGTTAGATAAGGACAGATGAATGCGTTTGAGTGAGACAAAACGATATATAATAAGTATAAGAAATGAATGAAAGATGTCACTATTGTCGAATTTGGAATTTAAAAAAGTCTGTACTATCGACTTTTTTTATTTTTTTATTTTACGTGGGAGGAGAAAATCTTCTTATACCCCTTCCCGAGGGAGACCCTTTCGGGACACCCATCGGGAAGGAGAAGACCCCCGACGGCCCGTACCGTCGGGAGTGCCGGATTCGACCGTCTCATGATCCCTGGGGTACAAGGTACCGCAGGGACGCACCGGGACGGCCGCCTACCGACTAAAACTCCCCCCCAGGCGTACTACCGCCATTGCCTATTAGGGGACAGTCCGGAACCGCATATCAGCATAACCTCAGACTGCCCCCTAGCCTTTGGAGTCTTAGCTCCCTACCTCCTTTTTGACGGGTTCTCCACCCCAATGCTAACTATCTAGCCTAACTTATCTATCTTACTACAAGTAGTCTATATACACCTTAACGCTAATAGTCTATATACATTTTGTGTAGTCTTGAAACCTAAGGCCTCCTTGCTCCTCTCACAAACCGGTCATTGGAGCTTACTTGCTACTATTTACATATCTGTACACATCTATTGCTCCTCATACAATCGGTCATCGGAGCCTCACCCATTCGGAGGAGTCAAGGCTCCCACGGGTAGCGCAGCCTGCTCCCGCTCGCGAGCACGCTCATCCTCCTTGCTCCTCATCACCGTCTCGCAGAACCCCGCGAAGACGGCCCACGCTTCGGGAGAGCGCACGATAGCCCT
>NW_017299784.1:21115-21344 GCF_001594075.2 Trachymyrmex cornetzi
GCTCCGGTATTTCCCTCCGTTACAGCATCAGCACGCGCGTCCTCTTTGCCCGTGGTCTGTCCCCTTCCGTTAAACGGCGCACATTCAGACGAGCCTGCCCTATGTCCGAAGGGCATTCCTCTCCCAGCACAGACCGGGCATTTAGGAGGTCTCCGGCAGACGTTGGCTTTATGCCCGTCGTCACTGCCACATTGGAAGCACCAGGTGGATCTGTCCGTCTGGCTCTGGC
>NW_017299784.1:23126-23749 GCF_001594075.2 Trachymyrmex cornetzi
TCTTCGAAGTCCATCCGCTTCGACGAGAGCTTGGACAGGGCGTGTGCTCCCGGGCAGTTGGATCCCTTCGGCTTCCGCCCTCTCTTTTTCCCCTTCTTGGGGACCTGATCGAAAGATGAGGACAGGTCCTCCTCCGAATCCTCGATGGAGATAGAGGGCACCGGGTCTCCTCCGGTACTCTCCTCCTGCTCCGTGTCAACAGCTATCACGCTGGACGCGTTTGATGCCATGTCGCCAGCGTCAGCTCCACCGCCGGAGCCGCTGAGGGCTGGTGTGCCGGCCGAGACGCTCTCCGCTATCGGGGAGTTTACTATCTCGCCCTCCACCACCCTGATTCTCGTTTCTCTCGGGTACCTGGTCGCTCCCGGTCTTCCTCTTCTCGGTAGCGGTGCTTCCCCTCTGGTCGAGTTCGGAATCCTTCCCGCCAGTCCTGCAACTGAAGTGCCCGCGGTGATTGATACTACATTCGTCCGCTCCAGTTGCAAACGCAGCTCTTTCCTCTTCGTCTTGGGCGTCACTCCCATCCTCCCCTCTGCCTCCGCAGAAGTGGGTGGTACGTTGCCCTCCTCTCGTGTTCCTCCTCCTTCTCCTGTATCCATCCGGACGGTAGCTGCTTCCGCTGT
>NW_017299784.1:25876-34861 GCF_001594075.2 Trachymyrmex cornetzi
TTAAGCTAGAAGAGTACCGACTATCTGTAACTTATCCTCCGCGTACCGCGCTTATTCCAAGCGGCCGAAAAGGTTTTCTCGATAATTTCGCCGCTCGGCAATCGGCATATATCGATGAGGAGCAAAGTCATTCTACATAACATATAATTTTTAATAAATTGTAGTAATAGTATATTTTTCTTATTAACCTAGAATAGTATAAATTACGTCAAAACGCGATACTTTACGAGACATTAATTATAAATAATTGTCCATGGGTGCTATATACCGTGTTCGTAAACGTGATCTGCAAGAATATTAGGCAAAAAAAGAAAAACATTTTTTCGTATTAATTATTAAAATTATTTGCGTATGTATTTTTAAACCAACAAAACTGTAGGAAAAATACCGATTCGCTTTTCAATAGACTAACAAAAGTTATTTTAACACAACATAATATAAAGGCTTCTATTTGTACATAATAAAATTATATTGGTGTCATTTTAGATACAATTATATATGTAAAGATGATACCAAATTTGCAAACAAATTTCATTTGCTTTCAAAAATCTCGATCTTTCATCGAATAAGTTTGATTCGCATACCATGCATGTCGAATCATTCTTTTTACTGTTGCTTTAAACGAATAATTTCAATAATTATGTCAAAATATAGTTTCAGCCGATACGTTTACCACTAATTAACTTAATTATTTATTTATGATGAAACTATGAAAAAAGCAAAGTTTGAACGCTAACATCTACAATAAGTACATTAGTAATAAATCAAAAGTCAGAAGCTAGAAATCGATCAGTTATAGTCGATTATTATTTTCACATTCGACGGTGATTGGTGAATTTCTAGCATCTGATTTTTGGTTTATTATTGATGTAGTTTTTATGGAATGTGTGTAACGGATTAATTACGTTTCAGATTTAAAAACGCGATATAAAGCGGCGTCTACCACGAGATTTTAAGGCATACTACTTAAGCTTTAAACCCTAAGCCATAAAGAAATAGACCAATCAGTCGATTATTCTCCTTACATCCGATTCGACACGCGACTGTAAATCTTCGACTTAATGGAAAATATATTGTACAATGGAAGAAAAATATTAAGAACAGGAATAAACATTAAATATTAGAAATAAAATATTATGAATACAGATTAAACGTTGCGTACTGTTTGTGTCCCACATCTCATTCATTTGTATCCGTTATGAATTACGTTTTATCTCTATTCATAATTCTCTTATGCGTAATGTGTCATATTCATTCTTGATATTTCTTCCATTATGCATGGGATCTTACTATCGATCTACAAATTTCTTTATATCAATGTAAAATTTGTTTGTACAATATTTTTCTATATATTTTTCTACAATTCTATAAATATAGTAAATGTCCACTCTTGACCAATATGTACGTTTCATTATTTAAAATGTAATATAAGGAAGTTTGTTTTAATGATATTTCAATACTTATTATTTAAAAATTCACAATACTTTTGTTTTCGTAGAATTTATTTTAGAACGTACATAGTGTTGCTCGACGGAAACCGCGAGAAGGTGGTAGTCTCTTCCGTCAGGAGAGAAATGTAAAAAGTTTATTTTTTTTTAAATTATAATATCATGCTTAAATGATATAAGGTAATTGAAGTTATAAATTTACATTATATTGCATTAATAAAAAAAATTAGTTTTTAAATTTAAAAATAAATTTTTTACATTTCCCTCATTGTCGTGTGCATGCATGTGTATACGTGTGCATGCGTGCGTGTCGTGTGTGTGCGTGCTTGCGTTTACATCTATATTTTAGAACATTGTGTCTGTAGAAACAGACAAAATTTATTTGCGCTTTCCTTCGAGTTCATTGTCTGTAGAAACAGACAAAATTTGTTTGCGCTTTTCTTCGAGTTCATTGTCTGTAGAAACAGACAAAATTTTTTTACGCTTTTCTTCAAGTTTAGTGTCTGTAAAAACAGACAAATTTTTTTTTCGCTTACTTTATTTGAATCGCTAATGTTTTTTATAAAGTAATAAGAACTAATGTTGTATTTTAAATACTATGAAAATATAATTTGGTACTAGTTTTGTTCTCTAATTATTTTGTAAAATTAGTTCAGGTACTTTGATTTTAAAGCTCTCAAGTTGCCAGAATTTATAATATTTTTTTTCTCTTAGTGTAGAAACAAATAAAATTTCTGAAAAATGCTTGTTTTTTTAGTGTAATCATTTCTAAACATTTTAATAATTGAATCTGTACGATTTTAATCTGCCCACGATGGACCAGCAATATCACTGCTATCCGCAGCATGTAGTCTTAAAGTACTACGATCTTTTTTAGCAGCATTAGCATATAGTTTGTCCGCCGACATAAGAGAAAGATGCTTTTCTTCAACTTTCATGATTGTACATGTATCTCCTCTTGCTTTAAATGTTGACTTGAAAACGCAACTAGCATTAACTGAAACCGACGAAAGTGCGTTGCGTGTTTTAGTTTTTAAATTGCTTAAGAGGGAAAACGTTCTTTCCGGATCGGCGTTTGAATTTGGAAGTGATCGTATACAATTCAGAACACTTGTTAAGTTTGGATATTTTGCAGTATTATTTGGATGCTGACGTTTCAAAATTGTTTTCCACATATTGTCAAAATTTAGTTTGGAAAGACTTTCTTTTTCATCAATTGTCAAAGGACCCCGCAGAATCCTTATAGGAAATGGCTTTCGGCTAATTTTTTTTAAAATTTGATATGTTGTAGTTCTCAACACGTAGAACAAAAGTGTCCATGGCCCCAAGGTCCGATCACGGGTAGTTTTCGAGATAAACCTCTCCAAAGTTGGACTTTTCGTACCTTATTGCAGCGTAATGCGGGTGCAGTCGATGTCGATGTACGATGATGCTTATGATTAAAGTGGGCGTACAGGTGCTTGCTTGCTTGCTTTTGTGTGTGTGCGCGTGCGCGCGCGCGCGTGCGCGTGTGTGTGTCAGCAGAGATAAGGACCCCACGGTTCGTCACTCCCGCAGTATTTTATGACTCCAAACCCTCTCTACTGTGTGTGTGTGTTTTGCGTGTGTGTGTTGTTTGTGCGCGCGCGTGTGCGTGTGTATGTGTGTGTGAGAGAGAGATATGTGTGTGCAAATTATTCATCAATAATCGCAATATTCTAAGGATTATGTGGAATTTCTCGGTCTGCGGCATCCAATACGGTATTGAGCAATGACATGTCAGGGTATTTGATGTTTTCCTGATGTCGTGCAAAACCTAGGTACCACAAAACGCTGGCAACGTGTGCACATGTACCTAGAGTACGAGCTCCAGACTGACACGTACAATAATATCCATTAATTGGCTCATTAAGATTGTGAGCAGCATTCTCATCATCCCTATTATCAGTCTCGTATGAAATGAAGATCTGATGTCTTGTTGCATTACGAAATCTGGAATACAATCTAATTCTCAGAAAACCTGGCTCATTGAAATGTTGATCAAGTTGAAATTCCTCATCATTATCTCTTAGTAACTTATCTTGGATATATGAAGATGCTAGATTTATTTGATAAATGCCCACAGTCAAATCTTTCAGGTAATTCAAATCAAATATAGGGAAATCTGCCACGTCACAATAATTGAGCCGTCTCCATTGGGCATTTCTTAGTCGCAAGTTATCTACCTCTACTCTCGCTTGTACGACATTAGGAGTTGTCGATCTCTGTAGCATTTCTCTAGCAAGCTCAGGATCTGCATTTTGCATTTGAATAATAGGATGATACCTGTTTAGTATAGCTCCAGCTATGCAATAAAATTCATTAAGGTTTTTTGTGTGCTGGAGATTTATTGTTTGTGCTAAGAACTTGAAAACTGACCTCAAGTGGCCATTCCGTGCTTCGACTACCCAACGATTTTTTGTGACGATACGTGAATCATTCGCATCTTGCGTTGAAAGTTGCCTTTGTCCGCGTTCAAGCAATGCAGGCATCTTGTGATCAATGCCTAAACGCTGGAGTAAGGGTATTGCATCACGATAACCTCTATCCACCAAAACGATGTCACCATTCTGAAACCAGCCTTGTAATGTTTCTGCATCTCTCTCGAATTCTTGACAAAGGATTTCGGCATCATTATTCTGAGCATCAGAGAAATAGGGACCAAAAATCGTTAAAATGTAACCATCGGAAGCTACAATTAAAGTTGGTTTAACGAGATGACGATGTTTGTGAACGGAATAGGATTGACGTAAAACCCGAAAATTGTTACTTTTATGTATATACGCGTAGGTACTGTCAATCACAGCGATAGCTCTTGGTTCTTCGGGTTGAGGATTATACAGTTCATTTGCAAACGCCGTCACATGCTGCATAATAAACTCTTGCCTTGTTATTGATTCGGGTCCAATGTTAGTCGGGACGAATCTCTGTAATAAAGATGTCCTAACATAAGCCACAACAGAACTGACAGTTTGTCTACTAGGATAATCAAAAATGACTTTGAGAAAATCGTCACTCAACCCCTGTCTCATCTTGCACAAGAATACCAACAAATCCTTTCTACTGACGTACCTTAGTTTTCCATTTTGGAGTACAGGATCACAATAAGTAAAAAGTTCTTCAAACTGCTGTTTACTGATTGGTGCTATACACTGAAATTCCTCATCAGTTAAGTGATTTTCATCTATACCTCTTGTTCTATTTGCACCCACGTTTCTCAGTTGATGTAAAAAAACTTGCAACTGTGGACCCTTGATAACATAAGGTCTATTGATGAAACGTAGTGCAGGTAATAATATTTTCGAAAAAAAGCCATTTTCATCCAAATGATTTTCACAACTCCTCACATTATCCGGTATATAGATATTTGTTTCTATGAAGACCTGAACTCTGCATT
Source organism: Trachymyrmex cornetzi (assembly GCF_001594075.2). Taxonomy (NCBI): domain Eukaryota; kingdom Metazoa; phylum Arthropoda; class Insecta; order Hymenoptera; family Formicidae; genus Trachymyrmex; species Trachymyrmex cornetzi. Next base: position 30,740 of record NW_017299784.1, read on the forward strand.
GTATTGATAATCTTCGTACATTATTTTGAACATTACAAATGACGCAAGTCTGGGATGCTGTTTGAGTCAAGACATTTAATCGTACACAAGTAGGATCTGCCTCGATCATAGCCATTTCATCAATAATTGACCGATTACAGTTTATACACAACCTTGAATTATCATCAAGATGTAAAGGGGGATGGTCAAACTCATCACGCCTTGTAATAGCTATTTGGCGTTTATTTACGTTCTCATCACCATCCATACGTGCCAATTGACGAATATTGAACGGTCTATTACATGTATAACATAGCGGCCGTACTAACTATATTCATCAGCGGATTATATTTACCAGAAGAAGTTATTCGTACTTGAAGGGATATTACCTAAAAATGACGTATGGTATGGAGAAAGAAAAATATTTCTTTTCTTAAGATAAATATCTTGACTATGAGTATAGAAGGGATGAACAATTGACAGTATAACAATAAATCAATATTGAAATAAGAAATCGCGGGTATATAAACTCGTAAGTATACGTTTTTAAGTCAATGTTATCGAAGCCCTAAGTCGTCTATACAGAAGATTCTGAGTCTCGACCTCAAAAAACTCATGTTCGACCGTTAAACGCCATGCCGTCATAGCGGTGAGATTCCGACCACGGATCGTGGCACCGTACGGAAAACCGGACGACCGATCCGATGATCGTTACGAGAAAATACTAATGATCCAATTAATGAATATTATTGTACGTATTAGTCTGGAGCTCGTGTACGCCCACTTTAATCATAAGCATCATCGTACATCGACATCGACTGCACCCGCATTACGCTGCAATAAGGTACGAAAAGTCCAACTTTGGAGAGGTGTATCTCGAAAACTACCCGTGATCGGACCTTGGGGCCATGGACACTTTTGTTCTACGTGTTGAGAACTACAACATATCAAATTTTTAAAAAAATTAGCCGAAAGCCATTTCCCATAAGGATTCTGCGGGGTCCTTTAATGGCAATGCGATCAATTCTTTCTTTAACGATTCTTCATCAAAACCACCAATAGTTTTAATTATGAAAGAAACGTCGTTGAAAGATGTTTCTCTATCATTTTCAAATAAACTTACTGAAGGTTTAAAAACATTTAATTTGATAAAAATATATCCGTTATTGGTAATCTTTTTCGAATTTCTTCTGCAGCAGTCACATAAAACGCCAAGCAGTTTTCTCTGACAGTTGTAATTACGTCTTCATGTCCTTGCTGTATTAATTCGTCAAGATATTCCTCACAGTCTAATCCCAAATTAATTTCATTTAGGTTTTTTTTAATTCTCCTTTAGAGAGAATACTACATCTATAAAAAAAAGTTTTAAATGTGTATTTTTCAAAAAATTTTTACTGATATCAAAAAGAAAGTTTGAAGATTTTGTTTGTAATTGATGTATTTTCGTTTCTGGTGCTTGAAAATATGCATTAAATTAATTAAAAAAATTTAAAGCATATTTTTAAAAAAGAAAGTAAGCTTTTGTCTCTACTTTGGACATTATAGATAACAGATATTCTGCAGACTTAATTTTTTCGCTAACAACAGTTTTATTTAGAAAATGACTTATTGAATCCCAAGATTCTAGAATTCTTTTTACACATGAATAATGGCAAAGCCAGCGTGTGTCACACAATTTTAAAATTTTCCGATTTGTTTCTTGAAAACATTCCAAAAATTCACGGAAAATAGCCGAACGCTTTGGACTGCTATTAATGTAAGTTGCAATCTTTCTTGTAAATTCCTCACAAAATTCGGATATTCTATTAGTTGCAGCATGTGCTGCTAATGAGGCGGAATGACAAGGACATGGAAGTGTTAGTAAACGTGGACAGACGCTTTACAATTTTGTTTTAAATTATGAAACTTTTCCTATCATGACAGATGCATTGTCACATGATAAGGCAACAATATTGTTAAATGGTATCTGTAATTTCCACATTTCACATTTAAATGCATGAAACAACTTTTCTGCGCTAGAATCTTTGGCATGGATTTTAATTAATTTAACTAATTGTGAGTAAGTATTTAATGTTTCTGAGTCAACATATCGAACAAAAAGCGTCATCCACTTATCATTACAAATATCAGACGTTTCATCTATAAAAATCGAAAATTTTGTGTTCTGAATTTTGTCTACGACACGTTCCGTCTCAACTGGGCACAAAACGTTCGTTATAATATTTTTACATTTTGTACGACCCATGCTCATGCTTGCCAACACTTTAGGATCTTTTCCTATATGTTGGAAACAACTAAGAATGTCTTTTGCAATGTGATGAGGAATATTTTTATCGGCGATCAGTGCGGCAAATCTGATCTCTGCTTCTCTTTTACGCTCATCAAATGACAAAAGCGGTTCATTAGTTTGTCTATTCGAATCATCAATCGATTTATTTATTTCAATGGATCTGTTTTTATATTTATCTAAATGCATTTTGGAATCTGCATGAAGATAGATGTGCGATAAATGAGCATCAAAAGATTTATCGCAAATTAAACAATAATACAAATGGTTATCATGTGGATTTTCGCGTAACCAACATTTAAATTCTTCAATATCTAACCATCCTTGTTGAAATTTTTCTTTATACGGTTTTTTTATTGACAATTGATCATCATCATTATTATTAGATAATTTCTTTTGTATTTTATTTTTGTGATATGCAGATTCTGCATGTCTCGAAACAGGTGATGAACACGAAAAACTTTTCTCACAAATATTGCAATAATAAAGACTATTATCGGACGATACTTCGCGTATCCACGATTTATATCGCTCATCAGTAAGCCAAGCTTGTATAAAGCTTCGGTTTTTTCATCACGATTGTTTTATCGCACATTTCCATGTCGATTATAAAATAAAATCAAGAAATGTAGAAAATATTAAAGAAGAAAGCGTACGTGTATGTTGCGTGCACGTGTGTGTGTGTGTGTGTGTGTGTGTGTGTGTTTTGATTTCTTATAATACTATAATACCTCTACAGCAACGAAAAATAGCAAGATGTCCGTTTGCCACCAAAGGAACGAATGTGATTATTCCACGTTGTCGGAAACACAATCGCGAAACGTATCGATGCGCGATTGTTTTTCCAACGATGCCAGTTCGCGTTGCTGCATTATTGCTTCAGTGGACAAACGCGAATAAGACACGCAGTGCGTCGAAGATGCAAGAGCAGATGTCAAGTAAGTTACAGACATTTTATTTGATAAGGCATAGGTTTAATGAAAATATGGGAAATATTTCTGTAATAGTTTAATACTGCTAATGAACGTTCAATAAGAAAGACCTCGTTTATATGATTTTCGATTAATATATGCGCTCCACATAATCCGAGGCACCAAATTCATTCGAGCACTCCGTATTAACCGAGGTGGTAGCTTGGATTACCATTTTATAATTTTCGCAATAGCTAACGAGATATTATTTACTAAACATCGTTGAATATTAGGTTTCAATAATTTTTTATTAAAGTACACTATCAACTTTACAGAAAAACAGCAAGAGACAAAAATTGTTTATTTTCTTGTTATAAAACTCCGAGAATTTTTTCAGAATTTGTTAATACTGTATTTTCTCATGTTCGTAAAAACAGTTGTTAAAAAAGCAGTACTAAAAAGTTGATAAAAAATTCTGATAAAATTTTTAGAATTCTATGAAAAAAAATGAACAATTTTTGTTTCTTACCTATTTTTTTACAAAGTTGATAGTATACTTCAATATATAAATGATTAAAAATCGATATTTAGTGTTTTTAATAATTAAATTATCCTGAAATACGTGGCTAATAAATAAACAATAAAAAAGGTTGAACATATGCCACACACTAGATCTTCTTCGTGAAAAATATCTTCCATATATTAACGTATAAAATTCACAAACATTAATAAAAATAATAATAGTTACAAAAATAATAAAACATATGATCAAACGATAATTACACTACTCAACAAAATCTAGGGAACACTTTCAAACACGCTAAAAATTGGGCAATATTCAGAACACCATAATTCAATGAAAAATCAACTTACATTTGCACATCGTTAGGCTCGTCTTCAATTTACTCAAAATCACATAAATTGAACCGCGAGGCAATGGAGAAA
>NW_017299784.1:34996-35207 GCF_001594075.2 Trachymyrmex cornetzi
TATGGGGATGCATTTCGATGACGAGACGAACTGAATTAGTAATTTTGCCACCTCCGGCAATGACGGCTATTCGCTACGTAAATAATGTTCTCCGGCCTCAAGTTTTGCCTCTACAGCATCTGTTATGTCGAAATTTTATATTCATGCAGGACAATGCTCGGCCCCATACGGCAAATGTAACGCAGCGGTTTTTTGAGCGACATGGCATCAC
>NW_017299784.1:36750-45302 GCF_001594075.2 Trachymyrmex cornetzi
TTTTTTAAATTTAACAAAAAAAGGGTAGTTTTTAAGGATATTTTTTTCAAAAAAGTGCAATTTCCAATGCAAAATACACCTTGAAATTCAGTAAAATGAACGAAAACAGGGCGGTCGATGTCCAATGTAAAAAGTTATGCCATTTGGTTATTTTATTTTTTTTATGTAAGGGTTGTAAAACTACTCCAGAAGAGGCTACTTTGGCAACAACTAGGGTTGAATCGAGATTTCGCTCACAAAGTTATTTGCACTGTACATATATATATATGTATATGTATATGTATGTTTTCGAGGGCGCTGATTACGATTTTGATGTCAAATTTCGAAAATACAAGATGACGGACCCAATATGGCGACTGTCTGATTTCGATTTCGCGTTTTTTTTTATATGACATGAAATCTGATCCATGAAGCTCTTTTGGATTGCTGATGGCGATTCTAACGTCAGAAATATATTATTCCAAACGATGAATTCAAAATGGCGGATTCCATATGGCGACTATTTCTTTCATATTTTCAATTTTTAAGTTTATTTTTCGGCAGTGCTCTCCATATGACGTTTTTAGCCAGTACCGTAAATGTAACTGTTACCGATTCTCACCGCGGGGAAGTAGACGTTTATCAAGAATCATTTTTTTGTTTTTTTTTTGTTTTTTTGTCTTTTTGTTTTTTTTTTACTTTTGTTGTTTTTTTAAAACTTTTTTGTTTTTTTTTCTTTTTTCGACTGTTCAAAATACACTGTTCGAAACGAGGGGTAAACCGCTGAGGGAATTACTTGGGGCATTACTTGAGAATCAGTAGGAATTACCGAGCAGTAGTGGGCATTACTAAACATTAGTGGACATTACTGGGCATTACTAAGCATTATTATATTTTACTAAACATTGATTAACATTATTATAATTTTTTGAAGTTAAAACTGTTTAGTATTAATTATTATATCATAATACTGTATTATATCATATATAATATAAATTTATTATATATTATCAATTAAATATTTGTACCGATTAGGGGCATTACTGAGGAATTACTTTATCACTGAAGTTGTTTATCTAGGCGCCGCGGCGCGACGCCGCGCCGTGTCAGATAGCGCTATTCGCGATGTTTTCAATTAAGTTAGGTTATCAGTGAAGTAGAAAGTTACGAACCTGTATGTTAGTAGTATGTACCTCGGTTACATGTATCTTGCCTGTTTTGGGTATTGCATCATCTCACTCATTTTTTTAAAAGCGTTTCCGGCTTCGACTTGTGTTAACATTATTTGTCTTAAGATTACATCATTATTTCGTTCCATTCACCGGTTTGAAGTGACCAGTGTATCATACTTTGATTTCACGATTTATTTACGATTCTGGCCGGAATCTCCGTCTTCGAATTTTTGCGGCGAGTGCTATTAATTTTGAAGAAGAAGAAGAAGTCTACCTCGGTTTCTACTGGTGTCTACTGTTAAGGTAAATATTGTTTTTGTTAAGATAAAGTGTATGTTAGAATGCGGCGCAGTAAGCAGAGCGAAAAAATTATTTTTACATATATATATATATATATATATATATAATATTAATTATGTTCGAATAAAACGTTATTAATATTATAACATCATAATTTTTGCGTTTAATACTTATTGCACTGCATTCTCACCGAGATTCTCACTAGCCTCATTTTATTTTGTCACTTCCGAAAGTCTAGATTATGGGACTAGATTATTCTGTAATTCTCAACGACTGTAATTGTAGTGTTATATTGTCATTGCATAGGTTTTGTACCTCGTTTTGTACATATAGTAAAAAAGCTATCAATGATACTATAACGCTACAATTATAGTTGTTAATTGTTAAGATCTGTCATTAAACTATTATTCTAAAGATGTATACAAAGATTGTAAATTATTTTATTGTTTTAATTTTAAAATAGTGTATATTTTATAGATGACAGATACCGAGACAAATACTGAAAAAAGACGATTCCTTGAAGAAGACCTAAGAAAAAACCTGAAAGAATATCCAATGTACTCAGATTTAATTGGATAAGAGAAATAAATGCCTATATTCGGTTGAAACAGATCTTAGCACTTAAATATATATTTCCATGAATTTATATACATTTCATGAATTTATCTACATACCGCGCGCAGAATCTTTTTCGATTTTTAAACACATGAGTAGAATTAAAACAGTAATATCATTTATATTCAGTTGTACAAGAAATTTAATAATTTTTGACGCTAATAAGCACAAAAAATTGTGTATTATAAGTAAATGAGGTTATGTTACCGAGTGTATTACTGTGTGTGTGTGGAAACTTTTGATGGGCATTACTGGGCATTACTGGGCATTACTAAGACATTACTGGGCATTACTGGGCATTACTAAGACATTACTGGGCATTACTAGGGCATTAATGGACATTACTAGGGCATTATTGGGAATTATATAAAAATTCAATAGTAATGCCCAGTAATTTCCTCAGCGGTTTACCCTTCGGTTCGAAATATACTGTTCGAAATCAGACAGTCGCCATATTGGGTCCGCCATCTTGTATTTTCGAAATTGACATCAAAATCGTAATCAGCGCCCTCGAAAACATACATATACATATACATGTATATATGTGTACAGTGCAAATAACTTTGTGAGTGAAATCTCGATTCAACCCTAGTAGTTGCCAAAGTAGCCTCTTCTGGGATGGTTTTACAACCCTTACATAAAAAAATGGTTTTACAACCCTTACATAAAAAAAAATAAAATAACTAAATGGCATAACTTTTTACAATGGACATCGACCGAAAATGTTATGTAAATATTTATGTAATTATGTGACAGATTGTTCATAATTACACATATTTGTAATGTTATTTAATTATTATATTTGTTACAAATATATTTATAAATGTACGTGACAAAGTTTTACCAGGCCTGTCATTCCTTTTCCCCCTTTTCTTCTCCATTTTCTTTATTTTCCTCTTCTTTTCTGGCAATGTGATGTAATAATGTTTAGTAATTAAATATAATAAAATGTCATAATATATTATATTTTATGTCGTTCTATTTATTTAGTGTTTTTTTATTATATATATATTACGATATTATATTATTATATTATTATATTATATATATATATATATATTATTATATTCAATATTTTCTTTACATCGTTCGATATATTTAAATAGTATATGTAACGATAATTCATACGTTCGCTGGTGATTAAATATGATAGGTTCTTACGCACAGATCCAAGTCCAATCAATTATATTTGAACAATCTTATTGTGAACAATCTTCGGTTGTTAAATATCAGTTAAAGCTTGAAACAGAACCATAAACTGTTTCAATAGAGAGTTCTGATATTTGTATTCTTGATGAGAGTATACCAACTGATTATCTTCAAATTTGAGCAATCTTATAAACTTTTTAGCAAATTCAATGCCGATTTCTGGCCATACCGAATAGTGAGATATTACAAGTTTCATATTTTAGTTTTTTTAAACTCCAAAACAGAATCTCATTTATTGCATCAGGCAATAAGGATAATAATGTTAGTATAAAATGAATAAGCCAAGGCCACAAATATGATGGATCCACAGCTTCAGATAAAATTGTAAAAATATTTTGTGCAGTTTGTATAGATATATGTTTTACAAGATCAGGAAGGTGCCTCGTCCAAATTAACGTAGCAGACTGAAGTTGAACCTGTATACAAATATTAAATATATATTACAAGGTACAATAGCAATTTTTATAAATTCTTACACCATAATATGTGTATGATTATAGTTAGATGATACCATGTTTAAGAAGGTTGTAAGGAGAATGCAATATGTTAAGAATTGCTTGAAATTTGGAACATAGCTTTATCTACAAAGCATGCTTTTATGTAAATTTTTTCAGATTTTTTGACCAGCGCATTTTTCTTTAAATTAATAACAAATTCTGGATTTTATAATAGACTATCTCTCTTTCTCTTATAGGAGACTCGATTCTATGTATCTGTTTTCAACAAATATTAATATTTGAAATGTTAAGAATCGAATAAATTTGTTTAATATATAAAGTATAGCATATTAAAAATATATTTGAAGATTAAAACAACTTTTACCACTCAGTTTATTAACAATAGTAAAAAATATAATCAAAGATGTGATACTTCTGCCATTGAAACTGTTTGATGGAGAAAATGTGGCAACGTTGTTTCATCATCGCGAATCAAGAATATTCTATCAGTTGAGTAGTGCCGTCAAAGTCTCACTATAAATGCTTCTAAGCATTTGATTTACTAATCACAGAAAAAAAATTGTACTAAATGATTTGTCAAAGAACGCTTCAAAACATTTATAACGTTACGTTAACCTTATCTACCCGTCAGACATTGCAGTTTGCAGTGTTACCAACTTCGATTTTTCAGTTTTACATCGTTGCCAAATCATTTCTTGAGCTAAAAATATTTATTGTTCTAAAAAATATATGTTTATCTTTGAAACTTTTACACAAATAAACACTAATATTTTTTGCATTTTAATTGCATTATAATCCATATTTCTTTAAATTTTAGCTATTTATTTCTTCAAATTTTAATGTACAAATGTTGGCTGCACCAGGGGTTACAAACTCCTATTGTTCTTGAGGTACCACGGTTTGCAGCGCCCTCACTGAGTGACAGGTCTCACGGACAGAACTAAACTTCGTAATGTGAGTGATCCACCATATTAAAACTGTATGGAGTAACGAAGAGTACGATACGAGGTTATCAATGTGACTGGTTATCAATGTGACTGGTTATCAATGTGTCTGGTTATCAATGTGACTGGTTATCAATGTGACTATTTTATATGTTCAAACACATCATACATGCACGCACCCATATATCGACACAATACATATATTGATATACATGTACCTGTATATAATTTTTGTAATAAAGTGTGGTTTAAGAATGAAACAATATGTTATAATTTTTTTTTAGGTAATAATCGCAAAAAAATGTGTAAATATTTAATATATAAAGATTATAAAGCATGCATGTTCCGTATGTACAGACGTTAATCTATCTCACTCGCACAGTCGCTCTCTCACTCACTCACTCGCTTACACACTAGAAAGGTTAGTTCCGTCCGTGAGCCCTGTCATTCACAATCAGTGAGGGCGCTGCAAACCGTGGTACATCGAGAACAATAGGAGTTTGTAACCCCTGGGCTACACTCCATACTTCTTTTGTATTAAAGCATTCCCCTCTCACTGCCCGCCTCAGCCTTACAACCTCCTTAAACGAGTAGTACACTCTTCCAATAAATTTGCTTGTGAATTTGCTCGTATCCATTCTTTCATACTTGCGTCATCGTTCAATAGCGTATTTGCCTCGGTATATTGAATTCATGAGAAAAGTCTCAAGTTTCTATATAAAGCGTCGTTGGATGCCACATATGCAAACGCTTGTCGTACAAGCGTACATACAATACCAATACATCGTATTGAATAGGTCTGATATTTCATGTGTTTGTCGATAAACTTTTTGAGCACGTCGATTGGCTGCAGGAGATACAAGAACCTCTGTGGAACTAAGACGTGGAACGTAAATACAAGAAACAAAGAAAAAAAAAGACAGTATTGTATAAAATTTTATATATATATTTATATATAATTATGTAACGGATTGTTCATAATTACATACATTAATTAATAATTTTATACGATTATGTTGTTATAGCTTAAAAATCCTTTTCCTGAATCACCTTGCGATTACTGTGACAATCTTGTGAGTAGCATTACCTCAAATAAATTCATGGTATTATCCCAATGTTTCCGTAGTAGTAGCTAAAAAACTGGCCATGCAAGAATACAAAGGAATAATGTATCTTGTTTCCTTTTGACGAGTTAAAAGTTGCAAAGCGCGATAAATCAATTTAGCATAATCAGAATCTATTAGTCTTTTTTTCTAAAATATCAGTCAAGTGAATACATAGTAAGAAATATTATATGTGCATGAGAATAAACTCTATATGTATCATACATGAATGCTGGATAATCTGATAAATACATTCCAGGGCTATTAATACATTATCAGGAAAATAGTCATCGAGAATAATTAATGCAGTGGGCACAAAAGACATCTCCCCGATATAATTAAATAAAACTGGTTTCTGAAGAAGAAAAATATATATACTGTCAAAATGAGACATATAAATTAAAATAAGATATTTAAATTAAAAAGTAAAATTTCAAAAATTTTCCCATACCCAGATACGATAGATTTCAAGAAATCTCAAAATTCTAGAATTTTTTCAAATAATAAATTGTACCGTACAAGACTTAAACAAAATTTGTGAAAATAAAGTACAATACAAAGATTCCAATACGAATACAACGTAAATACAAGACTAAAAAAAAAAGACAGTATTGTATAAAATTTTATACAAATATTTATATATAATTATGTAACGGATTGTTCATAATTACATACATTTATTAATAATTTTATACGATAATGTTGGCCATGCAGGAATACAAAGGAATAATGTATCTTGTTTACTTTTGATGAGTTAAAAATTGCAAAACGTGATAAATCAATTTAGCATAATCAGAATCTATTAATCTGTTTTTCTAAAATATCTGTCAAGTGAATACATGATAAGAAATACTATACGTGGATGAGAATGAACTCTATATATACCATATAAGAATGCTGCATAATCTGATAAAGACATTCCAGGGCTATTAATATATTATCAGGAAAATAGTCATGGAGAATAATTAATGCAGTGGGCAAAAGACATCTCCCCGATATAATTAAATAAAACTGGTTTCTGAAGAAGAAAAATATATATACAGTCAAAATGATATATACATATAACAAGGTACTTAGTATTAAAACACAGTATTGAAACACGTAATCAAATTTCCTATGAATTCTCTCTGTCCAAGATATTTTTATTCCAAATAAGGTTAAAAAACTTTTCAATGCTACTTTGAAATAAATTAGACTTACCATTGACAATCCAAAATAAACTATATGTATATTGAAAATTCGCAAAAAACCGGGCATTCTATGAAACTGTAACGTTTTCTACAATAAAATAATATAAGAAAAAATTCATTATAGTATACAGTGAGCTATGAGCTATTCTACATTTTATTTTTTATCATTATCCTCATTTTTTCATAAAACTTGACGTACGTCGTACTTATTATTAACCGATTGTCAATATTTTGCATTTTTTTTACGTCAAGAAGAACCGATTAAAGCAACCGATTATTTTCAAAAAATGACACTATTTTGAAATTTAAATTAAAAAGTATAATTTCAAAAATTTTTTCCCATACCCAGATACGATTTTCAAGAAATCTCATAATTCTAAAATTTTTTCAGATAAGAAATTGTACCGTACAAGACTTAAACAAAATTGAACTTACTTCCGTCTCTTATAAAAACAATCTGTATCGTGCTATAGCTGTTGGATAAGTTTTCCAGGTAAAAAAATCTCTTCGATTGGCTGCTATATTGTTTCATCTCCCCTCTTCTTCTTATATCTCATGTATCTGTCGTCTTTTTGTTTCCTTAATATAATATTTTTCTTCTCGAATATCATTAGCAGAGTTGTAATAACATAATAGCGAACTGCTAAATAAAATACAACACAAAGTATCAATTTCTTATAATAGAATATTACGTAATTAAAGTTAAAGGATTAATAATTGATAATTGAACTTATCTGAAACGACTTTAATGTTCAAAGGAAAAAGAGAAGTTATCGTTGACACGTAGGAACACAAACGAAACAATTTATAAACCTGTTATACGTTACGCTTCCTTTTACACTCCCTTTCCTTCCTTTTTCTTTCCTTTCGTTTCGCTTTCTTTTCAGTACATTTTTCTTTAAGAAAAAGAATGTACCTTTCCTTTTCGCAAAAAATTATTAATGACTGTGGAAAATAAAGTACAATACAAAGATTCCAATACGAATACTAATATTTTGGGACCTATTATGTCTCTTACTTTCTTAAAATTACATAATTATATAATTTCATTGATTTAACTAACTTCTCTCTCCTCTTCTATCTTCTTCACGTTTCCATCGTTTCCCGTCTCCTTCTTGTCTCTCTCACTCTCATCTCGTTCTCGTTTCGTTTCTCCTCTTAAGCAACGATATACTGACTGCTAAGATGTGAAAAACACAATCTCTCGATAATATCCAAAAGAAAAGAAGTTTCAGAAGAAGGATAAAGTAGCGGAACTGTAACGATAAAATATTATTGATACGTTATTAACCTCTAATAACTATCGAAGTACGCGAGATCTTTACGACGATGACAGACGCTTGCGAAATAATTACGCACGCAGCAAGAAACTATAAAATACAGTTCTCTCGGGTACATTTACACGCACTACACGCAAAACTTTATTATTTTTCACATACGGAATAAACACGTCACCGATTATCTGGAGACACTGGTAGTGTCTCGGCGCTAAGCCAAGCGCAGCGACACTTTACAATAACCTCGTATACGATACAACTGTCAACGGCCGTTGACACACGCGAACTCGCCGCGCACGGCGCAC
>NW_017299784.1:45417-45837 GCF_001594075.2 Trachymyrmex cornetzi
CGCGCTACGCGCGCGCCTTTCATATTTTTCATTAATTTTATTTATTAATATTATTTCGATTACTATTTTTTCAATGTTGAGGAATTTTGAAACACATTTATTATAATAATATCTTCAATATTCAACTATTAGAAAAAAAAAATTTATTTCTCATTCTTTAATTTTGCATAAACAAAATATGAATATGTATTTTAGAATTTGATTTGATCAAGGAAGAACAAAACAAATTATTTTATAATTGAATTAATATAAATGATAGTAATAAGACATCTGAAGAACATAAAATGTATATTAATATCAATAAAATGAAAAAATTATTTTAAATATTAAATTAATTGCTTTTTCTTGCTAATATTTTTATAATAGTGTTACGTCCTGCAGACGCAGATTCTTTTCTTTCGAGAGAATCGGCTCCGCCGC
>NW_017299784.1:45872-46464 GCF_001594075.2 Trachymyrmex cornetzi
TATAATCAAAATGTGTTACATGTATAGTTCTCGACTTTGGTTTTTCATAGATTTCCTCGTCACCCTAGAGGTACTATTGTTGACGCGTTTTTTTAAAGTGGTATCCCCAATAGGCCTGGTCTACTAATAACTAAAAAAACATTCACATATACACAGTCCGACTTTTATAATTTTTTATATATGAAAAAATATTAATTTGTATATACAAAAAATACAATTCACTTGCTTTGTACTAATTGAATTTTTTCAATAACAATTAAAATTTCATTGCTACGAAATATACATTATTGAAAATGACAGAAGTTGAAATTATTAATATGATTAATAACAAAAATAAAAATCTGACAAGTTTACTAATATGAAATAAAAAGTTCGATAACATCAATGTTTTTGATTCAATTTTATATATATTATTATTATTTTATAAAACATTAATTATTAAATACAGTTCGCACGTATAATGCATAGCAATTAAGTGATATGGCGGTCAAATAATCGAGCTTGCAAGGAATTTGTAGTTAAAATATAATATTTATTGTAAACAAACAATGAAAAAACAACATTAATTATTAATGTTAATATAATGTAATAT
>NW_017299784.1:47497-47788 GCF_001594075.2 Trachymyrmex cornetzi
CCCAGATAGCACAAAAATAGATATTGTATATACATTGGATATACATGAAAGGATGATGGATATTCAGTGGACTTCCACTTGTATTAAATTAGTATCCATTGTATATCCACTGTATCATTGAATTGTCTCCATCTTTGAGTCATTTCATGTCCATAGAATATACATCCGCACATCCTATGTATGTCCCATGGTATATGTTCCCATGGATGTATCTAGCATATTACGAATATCCATACGATGTACATAGGATATACGTATGTATATCCTATGGACATAAAATGGATCTATACT
>NW_017299784.1:49565-50172 GCF_001594075.2 Trachymyrmex cornetzi
CGTATGTACATACGACATACATACAATGTCCGCCAACGAATGTATATTTGCATCCATGAAGGTATGTTCAGCGGACATACATGGAAAGCGCATTCACGGATGTACATGGACGTATGTACGTACGACATACATACAATGTCCGTCGATGAATGTATATTTACATCCATGGACGCATGTACATACGACATACATACAATGTCCGCCGATGGATGTATATTTACATCGATATATGGATGTACTATCGATGTTTATAGTATGTCCTTTGTATGTATATACATTTATGTATATTTATATTATGTCCAGTATGTTGTATGTACATTCTGGATCAATAACGGATATCCGTTGTATTTCGTGTGCTATCTGGGTATTTTCTCCAATAATTATAGACGCAGCATCATGTCCTTTGTAAATATATTTATATAAATATTTTACAGATCGTATACTCGAAACTATATTTCAACATTAATATGACTATTTAATAAAAGTAAAAGTGTTGGATTAAATGGAACAACGTATCGGTTATCAACAACATATCGACCAGGTTTTTCGTAAAGTAATCCATTATTTCTTCGACGATATTGCGGATAACCATCTTGATCCGTAATTG
>NW_017299785.1:0-516 GCF_001594075.2 Trachymyrmex cornetzi
TTAATTCCATTTAATAGCAAGAGTGTTCAGAGAAAACACGCTATTAGCACTATTTGTATCACTCTATTTTTATCATTCATTAAACATAAAACAATTTTATATTTATCTCACTTAACGGTTTGTTTAATTATTTATATAAAATACATTAGTACTGCTTTTGTCATGAAGCATACATCTTTATTTTAAACAATAATGTTAATATTACAAAACGTTACCAAAAATACATATTTGGGACAGTTATTTTAGTATGCGTTCCTACAACAAATTTTTATGTCAGGCTGTGACCGAACTACAATCAATTATTTTACCATTCGGCCCCTTTACGTCTTCTCGTCTACGGTCGCCACTCCTTTTAACCTTCTAAAGGAGAAGGAATTTCCTTGTGTGCAAGTCGCCTTCCTCGGTCATCTGATTGTGGTCCCACAGTCTCCAGCTTTGATCTCTTAATTTACCACGCAGGGTAGGATTTCGAATAATCACACATTGATAATTGCAGGAAACTCATTATAATTTATT
>NW_017299786.1:0-789 GCF_001594075.2 Trachymyrmex cornetzi
TTTAGTGAGAATAAAAATTTTATCGACCTCCTTAGCCACACACATTTTACACCTTTAACCAATCTCTAAATATCACAGATTCTTTCACTACATTAAAAACAGCTAATTTTTCTTCTTGCATCAGATACCTTATTTTGGACTTTTGGAACATATTTTTTAACACATGTTTTCAACTTTTTTGAAATGGAGTCCCAAATTTTACTTAGCTTTACTTGCCACTTATTTTAAATAATTTAAATTATATGGGTTATTATTGCACAACAAATTCTTATTTTTTAACCTTTTTAACACACTTTTTGACTTTTTCTTATTGGTAAAACATTCCACTAAAACTAATATTTTAATATAATTATTAATTAACCCGACCTTATATAAATATCAGCGCTAATATTCAAGTCTTATATAAAATTATAGTATTATATTTAACATAGACCGGGGTTTAGTGAGCAATTTTGATAAAATGAGAGGATAGAACGGGTAAATTTGGAGCGATATACACGGCTTAAACATCGATGTTTTTGTTAGAGACATCATTTTGGACTTTTTATAACCCATTTTAATCAATAATAACCGCATTTAACTCATCCTATTTTTACACATTTAGTGACATTTGGACGAGTAATAAATTTTACACATATTGGAAAAGACTGCGCCCTTATTTAAACATTGTGATTTACTTTTTTGTACCTTTTTAGTAGATTTTACGTTTTTGTACTTTTGTAACTTGGCCGATTTATGGCACACTGTTATAAAATGTTTACTATTTAAGTTGTAGTTTTAGGGTATCTT
>NW_017299787.1:0-904 GCF_001594075.2 Trachymyrmex cornetzi
AAGTAAAATGAATATTAAGGCTTGGGGCAGACTGGGTAATTGAGATTAAGGTGAGAAGGTTAGTTGGGTACAATAGGTAAGAATGATTAGATTATAACAAAAGATAACAAAAAGTTTGTGTTAAAGAAAATATAAAAGCTAAAGGGACTTAAAGCATATTAAATTCGTAGAGTATTAAATTATTGTTGGGGGTTAGAACATAAAGCTTGGTGGGAAAAAGGGATTAAATATAACTATATAAATATAATTTTAAATATCAGGGAATAATAAATAAATTTTATGTGATTAGTGAACAATAACTTGGTGTAACATTAGGCATTATTTACATTATTATTATAATATTTATTATTTATTAAGAGCTTATTATTAATGGAATAGATAGGACAATTATTAGAATATTTAATTAGTTTAGGTTAATTAATTAATTTATAAAATTAAAAAAAAAAAATAAGCTTGGGAGATAATAGACAAATTAATATAAGAAAAAGAGAAAGAGATATAAAAAGAGATATTAAGTATTGTATAATATTCCATAAAAAAATAGCTAAAATTAGGGATTTTCTAATTATATCTACCACAAATAAAATGAGTAATGATTTTAATTTAAGGAAGCCCGCCAAAGAAAAATAACAAATAACAAAAACACAAAAAAACACTAAAAATAAAAAGAACAAAAATTATATTTTAGGCAGACAACACAACAAAAAAAAAATAAAAAAAATAACACAGAGCACAAATAACTAAATTTAACACTTTTTTAACTTTTTATCATTAATTGATACAGTTAAATACTTTTATATAAATTTTTAATCTAAATAACAAATTATTAACTGAAATACTTTTATATTAAATTTTAATTTTTCCAAGTAGCGGAGGCCCCCTTTTAGTTTTTAATTAGGGGTGT
>NW_017299788.1:0-482 GCF_001594075.2 Trachymyrmex cornetzi
GAGAAAAAATTACTTATATATAATCATATATAAATCATTATATATAATTATATATAAACAATTCTTTTGATTTCTTCAAACTTAATTTTTTGTAAAAGAAATAATGCGAAAATTATTCTGTTAATTATTTTTTATGTTTTCTCATTATTATTATTTTTCTTGTAAACCAAACAGTAATTTTAATAAAGAGAGAAGGATATATGGAAATATATGGATATATTTCATATATAATTATGCATGTTTATACATATATGTTTATATATATTTATTGTATATACAGGGTGTCCCAAAAACGTCAAGACATCTAAATATCTCAGGAAATATAAGTTTTACAGAAAAGTGTTTCAGACAAAAGTTATATGGTTTAAAAATATCTATTTACAGATCCTATCAGTTTGACCTTGAGTTGCGTATCCAAAGTCAGGTCAAGGTTACATTGATTTTCTTAAATGGAACACCCTATTTTTGATTCAAGAATCTAA
>NW_017299789.1:0-2526 GCF_001594075.2 Trachymyrmex cornetzi
AAGATTATAGGTTCTTTGTAGATTCATTTTCTTTAAATGAATGAGCTAGAAGATATATATTAATATATTTAATTCTGGAATATCCGTGGATTTATCTTTGAATATGAAAAGTTAAATAATTCGTGCAAAGCGCTGTGATGTTTAAAATATACATATTAGGTATATGAAATAAAAAAAGAACTGGAAATATTTCAATGACTAATCAGAGTATAGTTGAACTACTTTATTTAATAAAAAATGCGTCAGTAAATTAATAATCATATTTGCTTTCTATTTATCTCAATTTTTCGTATTTATTCATATTTATTGATAATTTAATTTTATCACTATTTTTCTTGAAAAAAAAAAAAAATTAAAATGACGCAAGATTTGACGGAAGCTTTTCGCGGAATAGAAAATCGGTATGCATGGTAAGCGCGGTTACCTGAAAGCGTGATATATGTATATTATCGACTCATAATTCGGAAATTCTTGTGATATTGACTTTTTCATATTGGGGTATCCGTCTATAATTAATTCTAAGAATACGTTATTAAAGTATCGTACAATAGTTATCGGACACCCCGTAGATTTCAAGCCGTATAGCGGTCGGGCTTGTTTTGTCCTGGCAGACTGAGGGATACCGGTGATTTATTAGCACAGGCAAGCAAATCCTTGTCGCATGCAAATAGAATAAACGAATGGAAAAAAGGAATGCGCAAATGATGCAGCCGCGAGCGTGTTATGGGGCGATAAAAGATTACCGGCGGCGGAGAGTGCAGTGGCGATACAGGATGAGTCTGCGCGCGGAAAAAAAAACAAAATTAAAAGTTACGACGAAATGTGCAGAAATTGGAGATGAAATCAATTCGCGCGGTAACTCCGCCATGCGGAAGCACCATGTGCATTAATTTCATTTATCGAATTTCAGTACAAAGCAATCCCTATAGGAAAAAGGAGCAGCACATTGAAGGGCTTTGTACGTCAGACGTAGAGTTTCATATACCCTCTTTTTTTTGCTGTTCTGTATACAAAATGCTTTCTGTAATTTCGTGTTGCTAAATCTGTTTTAATTAAAACAAAAATATATCGCGTAAGAAATCAAGGAATATCCACGCGGTTGCTAATACATTGATTGTGAGAGAAAGTGTTTGATATTTGTGACTATTCCAGCAATATTACAGCAAGATTGCAATGTTCCTACAATATTGCAACATTGCAGCAATGTAGCTGCAAGCTTCTGTGCTGGGAATAATACTTATATACAATCTTATAAAAAAAATGTACGTATTTGACTTTGAAACTATAAATTATATATTTTTTTGTACATATGTACACTGAAAAAAAGGATTGGCTGCTGCAGCAAATTAGATGGTAAAATATGGCATAGCATTTTTAATTGATTGCAGCAGCCAATTTTTGGTTGTGTTAGCCTATGGAAATCCTATACTGACATTGCGGATAGGCTAACGCAACCAATAATTGATTACAGCAACCAAAAATTGGCTGCCACAGCCAATTAAAAATGCTATGCCATATTTTATCATTTAATTTGCTGCAGCAGTCAATCTTTTTTTTCAGTGTAGTACAAAAATATAATTATTAATGTTAAAGCAGTAATGATTATCAAAGTTGAGCTCCTAACCATAATTATTTTACTATGTAGTTATAATCACTCCCACTACCAAAAATATCGCACAAACATCATGGTGATAATATGCGAATGTCTTTGTGACATCACTATACTGAAAGAAAAAATTGGTTGCTGTAGCAAATTAAATGGTTAAATATGGGATAGCATTTTTAACTGCAGCAACCAATTTTTGGTTGCATTAGCTAATCGAAATCCTATACTGACATTGCGGATAAGCCAACAATTGACTGCAACAACCAAAAATTAGTTGTTGCCACCAATTAAAAATACTATGCCACATTGTACCATCTAATTTGCTGCAGCAGCTAATCTTTTCTTTCAGTGTATGAAGTTGTGATAAATATTGCACCTCCCTGCTACGATATATACACATTAAGATAATAATGTGATATCATGTTGTTACCTTTTGATAATCTCATAGTACATAATTTACTTGTGAGCCTATTGTGACGTCGCTGTGAAGTTTTTTGTTATATATATATGGAAGAAATATCAAACATTCTCAACGTATTAAGAGGCGCAGCCACGGTGATTGATTTCAATGAAAAGTAAGCAAAACCACTCTTTGCATTAACTGCAGCTCCATTTAATTGTATCCATGCGCATTGTTACGTTTACGTAAATATACGTTTACACATATCTCTCGCCACCACAGGCTCGATCGTCGACGCGACGCGACGCGTTACGTTCCGATAAACTCTCGCGGCAGCAAATAAAGCATCCAAGAAACACGTTCACTGTATCTACAGGGTGGCAGGCCGATAATCCGATATAATGACGATGACGAAAGTAAGAACGACGATAAAGGTAAACGATGGTCCCGTCACATCTTTCAGCCGGATGGCGTGGCGAGTTTTTCCACGGCCTCCTCCCCTCTCCCCCTCCCCCCTCCC
>NW_017299789.1:2751-4277 GCF_001594075.2 Trachymyrmex cornetzi
GCGCCGAGACAATTGGCCGGCGTTCTCGTCGTCGCTCGTTTGCTTTCGCTCGAATTCACGGCTGCGGATGCGCCGTGGAAAAACCGTTGATCGGCACAACGCGCCGAGAGAATTCAACCTGGAATTTATTCTCACAACAATGTGCGTGTTATTGCAGTCCTCGATTTGAAATATATGCATCCCCGTCGCTTTTCGCCCGGCGATTCTGATAAAAAAAAAAGAGAGAGAAAGTTTCGCCTGAGTCACGTTATCATATTCGGAATCCTCCCTATTATCGTTACGTGTCTATCGCGTATTGGTCTTAGTATTAATAATAATGATGTTGATATATTTTGGTTGCACGAGTGAGAAATGTGTAAATTGATCATCGGTGTAATTTTAGATTCGATAGCTCTATCGTTTGCTGATAC
Source organism: Trachymyrmex cornetzi (assembly GCF_001594075.2). Lineage (NCBI taxonomy): Eukaryota > Metazoa > Arthropoda > Insecta > Hymenoptera > Formicidae > Trachymyrmex > Trachymyrmex cornetzi. The sequence goes on from NW_017299789.1 coordinate 3,162, forward strand.
TTGTCGGTGTATCTATACGATAAACTCTATTGTCCGAAAAAAAAAAAAACTAATAGCTTTTCACGTGTATTGTTTAAAAACTTTCTGTCAATAAATTTGAAAACCGGATACAAAAATCGCTTTGAAAATCGCGCAGTTCCGGCGGGAGAACGTTAACGGCAATTTGGCCTCGAGTGCTCCGACTTTTGAATCCGTCCATCGCAGGCTTCAGGTTCATATCGGCTACAGAGAGATATTTTATTTTTTTTTTTGTGAGCGCATTTACGCGCGACAGAGATGATTGTTGCAAAAAGGGATGCTTCGGAAAGAGGAGGGGGAGAGGGCAGAGAGGTGATTCGGGGATGGATTAAACGTACATTTGAAATTTCGATTAAACGGGATTTCGATACACACGGAACACGTCCCGAAGGGAAATTTACCGAATGTAGCGATCCGGTGTCCGATCGGAGATACGAGAGGGGTAGTTTTCGGTCGGTACGAAGTCATTGGTCGGTCGACGCGGGGGAAGAGGGCGTGGCGCGGACAGTATAATGCGAAATGAAATTGTCACGATAATCGTCCATGAGCGCGTATATACGTATCGCGGTCCGGATAAGCCGCGTGGCGAGTATATACCCCGCGATTGTCAGCCTCCACGCTGTATTTGCGCGCGGGAAACTTTACGTGTATAAACGATGAGGATCTCCCACTTTGTACACAAATCAATCCCGGCTAACGGAGGGCTCAATTATCATCGGACGCGTGAATTACCCGCCGCGTTTCGAAATGGAGATATCGGATTCGCAGTGTTTTAAACGTGAATACATTCTGTCATGCACCTGTATACTTCGATTGAATAAGAGTTATTAACCCTTAGTACACGCGTTGATTTTCCGCTCTTTTATTATACACGATGGACCGTTCCCCAATCAGCAGACAATGTTTTTAAAACGTTTTTTAAAATATTTATTTAATGTAAAAAATATTTAATAAATATTAAAAAAATATTATTTTAACCTTTATCATACCATCTACAATTTGGTGTCTCATCCATACCATCAAGGGTCACTTCAAATCTCTTCGTTTTTTCACACACCTCTTCAAAATAATTTTAAAAAATTTCTAAAAATTCACCAA
>NW_017299789.1:4344-6382 GCF_001594075.2 Trachymyrmex cornetzi
AAAGAAACTTGCATGAATAGGAATCGCTCAGTTACCTATATTAGTACGGTAAGGGTTAATATTGTGTGCTGATTGGGTCGCATCTATAGGTTAATTTTCGTCACTTTTACAAGTACCTATACACAAAAATTATTAAGTGATTTTTTTCATAGAGTATGTGTATTAATTAATTATAATTTCGCGTGTACTAATTAATTATTATTTCTTTCGATTGGTTATGTTGGAAGTGGTGGAAGTAACGCGGGAAAAAGAAGAATAGAAGAGTGCGTTTACACCTGCCAAGTGTAACCATCGACTGCGCTGCAATTTTACTCTCTACTATTGACACTTTTTTAATTGCTTGTCGTTCCTTTTGGCACCGTCACGTTTCTTACGGGATTAAATAAAAAATGCATCCGTATTTCCGCGTCTGTGCACGTTTCCTTTTGTTGGCGCGACGACAGTTAATGACAGGATCCTTTCTTTCATCTTCCGGTATATTCCATGCTAGACTGAGAATTGGTCCCGGAGGAAAGCGGTAGGAGAGAAATAAAAAAGGAGGTTTCGGCGGCGTGCGCGCGCGTTTAAAGGATCGAAGGAACGTAAAAAACCGGGGAAAAAAAACCGGGGGGGTTATCGATATGCGGGCGAAGTAAAACAGAATCGAAATGAGACAGTGAAACGTCGCTTTGACGGTACGTCGATCAAAGCGCGAGACGACGGTAGACGCGAAAATCTTTTTGCACGGGATTCATCTTCTTGTTGAGCACGTTCCTTCGTTCTCGATTATCAGTCGCAGTGTGCTGAAACCATCGTCTGGAAAAATGTCGGCCCTTTGAAACACGAATTATGGATCCGACCGACGAATATTTAAGATTACTCCAACTGGACGGGTACTTGTAAATTATACCTTTCGTTTTTCTCGGTCACCCGTTTTCATTGCAAGCCACACGTCGAACGACTAAGGACCTCGTGAGAAGTAGCTTTCTATTTCGCCATTATACTCGTCGCCTGCTTTGTGTCGCGCGGAGAAGCAGGTAGGAAATCACAAACTTAATACTCTCTCTCCCTTTGAAGTTGGAATTCTTCTATTCCTCGGACGCCAATCCGTACGATTCACATACGTGGGCTTTGTAAACGTTTTCTTCTTTCAGAAGTCAAGAGACGGTTTTTCGTTAGGATAGCTTTGTCCTCCGCTCTAATGCACTGTCTAATTACGTTTCTACAGAGGATTTTTAGAACAATATAAATATATGAAAACGAAATTTGATAAAATTCTAATTATATGATTATTAGATCATTAATTAGATAAAGATATAATTATGGATAATGTAATGTTAATTAATTCGAAAATAATATAAAATTTATCGTGTGTTATTTTGTACGAGTGCCAGCAAGAACATTTAGAAAATGTGTCAGCTAAATCGTTGAGTGGTTCTACTTGACTCGATTTAAATTTAATTTTTGTCGTGAATTACTAGATTAAATTGTCGAATATTTAGCAAGTCTCTAGTGCAAGAAAGATTAACATCTCAATTTATGATGTTATCCATTGTGAATCTGGCAATGCTTGTCTGGCAGTGCATGCGTTTACTACCGCATTATCGCGCAGCTATCCGATAATTATTTATGTCTCTAGAGGCACGGCGCCCATTCTAGTCTAAGTTCGACCACTACGATGTACGTGAATTAATTGACAATTACTACATGGGAAGGTACTAATCGGAGCTTCAACATTAAGCTGGTGATGGTAATGAACTGCTATAAATAATGTAGAATACACGCAAGATTGGGAAATAACTCATTGTTCGTAATAAAGTTATAGTGAGAAGGTTATGAATACAACACGTTTTAAAAATATCTTAAAGACATTTGCAAAAAACATCTGAAAGATGTCTCCGCTTTTATATTTTGCATTATCTAGGTAATAAGATAAGAATAGGTGGAAAATCTTTAGTACTTTTCATGTGTATTCGTATATGTACATTAATAGGATATACTTAAAGTCCGTTTCTGCTGTAGATATAACCAAATTTAAAAGGGACCTTTCAATAAGTAA
>NW_017299790.1:0-610 GCF_001594075.2 Trachymyrmex cornetzi
AATTAATTTTCATTCTTACGATATACCATCATAATTTTGAATTAACAACTGAATAATACGATTTAGTTATCAACAAAATGATACGATTTATTAATTTTAAATTTACTTAGAGTAAAAATGTTCGTATATTAAAAAAAAAATTAAACAATGTCGTGGCTTGTTTCGAGCTTATAATTAGAATAACTTTAAATTAATATAATTAACATAAGAATATTCTACATAAACATTTCGGCTTACAAAGCCTTCTTCAGTGTTAAATTAACACGTTTATGTAGAATATTATTTAGTATTTATATTTTTATGTTAATTATATTAATTCTTACAGTACCAATATGGGTAACTAGTGACCGAGCGATTCCTGTTCGTGCAAGTTTCTTTAAGTCTTTTGGTAATTATAAATTATACTACATTTTATTATTTTCCAAAATAAAGAGTCAATGTTTATTCTAAAAATTTGAAAGTATGTTGGTGAATTTTTAGAGATTTTTTAAATTATTTTGAAGAGTTGAAAAAAACGAAGAGATTCTAGTGACCCTTGATGGTATGGATAAGGCACCAAATTATAGATGGTACGGTAAGGGTTAATTTAAAGTTATTCTAATTATAAGCT
>NW_017299791.1:0-571 GCF_001594075.2 Trachymyrmex cornetzi
AGCAACGCGGCGGGCGCATGCACTAGAAACAGTAGAAACACGGTCCGACCGGCATCACTATCGTGGTCGAGCTGACTCTCGTCGCGATCGAGGAGGGATCGTAATCCAGGTATTTCGCGACTTGTTCGCGAGCAGATTTTCAGTGTACATCTTTACCAGGTGTTGCCACGTGTTACCAGGTGAATTTTTTCTTCTTGAATTCCCTCGATAGGAGAGCTAAGAAGTGTTTCTATCTCTCCGGCGCTTAAAAATATGGCGGATTCATGGGTGAAGGAGGTACTGGACACTCTCCAGTGCGAAAGTTTAATTCCAATTTTTCAAGATAATTGTTTTTATTTGGTGCTAATATCTATTTTATAGCTATACGGTAGCTATAAAATAAGGAAACATAGATCAGAAGTTACGAAACATGCGGATCACACGGTAGTTCGGTAGTGTTTCCACATTAAGAGCATGCATGCACGTGCACATTCGTGAGTGCTCTTAACGAGTACCGGTTCGACACTTTGCGTAAATATACACATTTACGCGAGGCGTCGAAATTTCCGTATCGTGATTATCGGATCGATTG
>NW_017299792.1:0-1086 GCF_001594075.2 Trachymyrmex cornetzi
CGAACGCGCACGCGGGCGCGAGCTCGAACGCGGTCGGCCCCGGCCCCGATCACGGCCCCGGCGGGGCCGCTCCTCCGTGATTGCTTCGATGGATTTTCTAAGCGCCATTATCTGGTCCGACACCTCCTGCTGCAGTGCCAATCGCATCTGAGCTAGTTTGATTTCCATCCATGCTTCCATCGAGGCGGGATCACTCGCCCCGGTTGTTGTCGGCGCTCGCGACGCCTCTGACACATGGAATACGGGTGCCTTGGTGGCCTCCACGATCGCGTCCGCAATCTCCGCCAACTGGTCCACGGTATCCGCCGTTCGCGTCACCAGATGCGGTTGAATGTACGCCGGCAACCGGCTTAGCCAAATGGTTCGCAGCACCGTATCCCCCACGACATTACCCGCGAGGGTACGAAGATGCCGCAAAAATTGCGACGGCTTTCGGTCGCCGATTTCCTCGTGCTCGAGCAACCGACGCGTTTTGTGCTCCTGCGTCAAACTCAGTCTTTTTATCAATTCCGTTTTTAACGCGTCGTACGGACGCTCCGCGGGCGGACTCATTATAATGTCCCGCACTTCCGCCGTGTAAGTCGGCCCTAGCGCGGTCAACGCGTAACCGAATTTCGTCATTTCACTAGTAATTCCGGCCGCCTGGAAACTGCGATCTATTATATTAAACCAGAGCTCCGGATCGGCTGGAGTAAACTCTGGCATACGCATACCAACGCGGCTCACCTCAGGTCCGGTCATAAAGAAACCTGGCGTCATGTTGGCTCCACTCTCCTGATTCGCTCTCGTCGGTTGAATCGGCATCTGGAGTTGCGCTTCCTGCTGTTCCGGCACGGGCAGGCGGACCGCTTCGTCCTCACGCATCAACGGCATCCTCGTCCGCCGGTGTTGGCTCCGCTCTCCGTCTTCAATTCACCGCACCGGACTTGCACTTCTCACCGAAAATCTCGCGATCACCGCGTTAACTTATCCGCGGCAATATTCGCGCGGATTCGCGATTTAATCACGTCGGTTGGTCACCACTTTGGTCTTGTTATCTTGGTTGTTATAGTCTAAATATTCTTTCTTAGAAAAGCGTGTATTGTC
>NW_017299793.1:0-254 GCF_001594075.2 Trachymyrmex cornetzi
TTCTCTTCCTCTTTTTGTATATCATTTTTTACTTTCTCCCTCTCGCTCTCTTTCTCTTTTTTTCTCTTTCAGGAATTGTTAAAACATGGCAGATTAATCAAAAGTGATTAGTTTGTGTCCAGAATCTTGTTAAATAGGTTTATCTCTAGGTAAACCTATTAGGATCATTTTCAGAATGTTTCGCGCGCTTCATCATCCTTTGATTTCTCTTATATCACAAGTATGTATATAAACTCGTACATAATATCAATGGC
>NW_017299793.1:404-4193 GCF_001594075.2 Trachymyrmex cornetzi
CGCAGCCAATGTATGGATTAATGATCGACTATGTCCTTTTTCTATTACACAATTTAAATGTGACTAAATTTGAAAGAAAATTACGAGATTTATCCCTAATAGATAAATATTTCAAAAAACGTACCTTAATAAAGGAACATTCCTTAATAAAGTAACCCGTGTGGATTTTATTTTTTATTTATTATATATATTAATTATTTTTCATACAATTTACACTTTGAAAAAAATGTAATGAAATATAAAATCATGAAACACAATTTAATAACTTATATGTTCACAATATTTTATAAAAAATTGAATATAAAAATAACCGAATTCTTTTATGTAAACCTTTTTATCATGGAATTTAAAAATTAAAGAATTTTTAAGAAGAAAATTTATTAAAATTATATTATTGTTTTTTACAATTTACATTGTAATTAAATTAAAATTCATATAATTATTCCAGCTCGAAATTGCATTGACAAATAATCAATTTAAATAAATAGGTCAGATAGGAGCAAAAGAATAGTTCTAGAATTGAAGTTTATTTAATTAAATTATAATATTAATATTTAATTAAATTTTTAATAATTTTAATCGAAAATATATTAACATAAGAATTCCAAATAAAGCTATTATAAATCTACATAGGACGCAGAAAACAAATCGCAGATCGCAAGCTTCTTGCATCAGCCAATCTCGAAGCGTTACTTTTAAAATTGACGCATCGGATTGCTTTAGAACTCTTTGAGCGCTCTCTCTGTTGTTTATCTCGCCCTCTTAAACTCGTAAACGCAAACACGTACTTCAGCTATATAAAGCGAATGTTGTGGACAGATTCGAAAGAGAATTACCACGTTTCTAGAATCTTGGTTATTGTAGCTCAGTCAGACAACTTGAGAAACATGTTTCAACTTTTCGTGGCGGTAGCGATACTTTCTATGTTGATCAACGCAGAATTGCAAAGGTGAGCATATATAAACGTTAATTCGCGATGAATACTTCAATAATTAAAATAAATTTATAGAAAAAACGTACATTGTGTCAGAGTAAAGAAAATTGCTTCTGAAGAATTGCTTTGAGAATCATATTCTTATCTTCTCTTTATATCATGTCTTAGTCTTAACTAATATTAGCGTCACGAAAGAAACAATTTCCATTTAAAATAGCTAAATAGCATACGATACGTAAATAGATAAACAGATAGCATGTATTTCTTAATATCAAAATGTTGCGACTGTAACAGTTTTTAAAAGTAAGTCGTGTTTGAAGGTAATAAAATTGTTTGAAAGTTGTACATATGTAACATACACTCTATGATATTCGTATCTTATATATATTCGTACATTCGAATATACATATGTATGTGATACTATATATATACGTATAATATAATTAAATTGTTTTGATGCTTCAAGAACTCCGCTGTATGAGACAAACTCTACTCAAAGATCAATTGACATCGATCATCAACAAAATTATTCGGATAAGAGACGTATTATAAGAATAAAATTGCGAGATGATCACGAAAATTCTTTTTTTGGCTATATCTCAATTGGATCTTTCCCACAATATTTTAAAGTACTTTTCGACACTAGTTCCTCAAATTCCTGGATACTATCTAAAAACTGCCGTAGTAATACCTCAGCTTGCAGTAAGTATCTTTTACATTGTTATTTATTTCTTTGATATTTTATTATTTGTACTAATATATTTGTATCTATTAATATTATATTTTTACATATGAAAATAATTTTAAATGCATTTTTTATTTTAAAATGATTGATTTAAAGTAAAAAAAAAATATATAATAGAAATAATGCAGTATTGTTAATTATGTCTTCCATTTGCATTCCAAAGCTGGCGTTCGGAAATGTTACCCAAGTGGTATTATCTTATTCTCGTTTGATATTGGGTAAGCAACAAGGATAAAACGATGTATTGAGGCTCTCAAATAGCGTTTCTGAAACTTTAAGTTTCAAATGTTAAAGTCTTTCTTACGTAAATATTATGGGGAATCGAGTTTTACAATAACATGCTGTTTATTTGACATATATCACGCTAATTCTAAAGATACAAATAATATTTGATACAATTCACGTATTATAGCAAAGGATATAAATAAAATATTTAATACAAAATATTGTTTAAAAAATATATAATTAAATTAACAGAGTAAAATTAATTTTTGACGTCTCTCTCTCTCTCTCTCTCTCTCTCCCCCACCCCCCTCTCTCTCTATTAACTGATATATTTTTAAGAACTTCTTTTTATAGACTCAGAATTAAAGAAAAATTATGGTAATAGCCAATCAACGACATACATACCAAGTAATACTTCATTCGATATTGAATACGATGGTGATACTATCTCCGGATATTTATGTACTGATGTAGCGTATGTGAGTCAAGCAAATTCCACTTAACCACAATTTTAATCTATAAAAGTTTTCTTAAAAACATATTAATTTTTGTAGTTCGATTTTAGTAGCCTAATTGCTATTCAAAATCAGACATTTGGAGAAGCCATAAGCTATGAACGGCGAAAATTTCCGTTTTCTCCGAATTATCAAGGAGTCGTGGGAATGGGTTATTCCACATCAGCTATTACAGGAATTCCCTTTCTTAATAACATGGTTCAACAAGGCCTGTTGTTGCGACCTGTTTTTAGTATCTATATGAAAAGAGAGTATGTATTTTTGGTATACGCCACGTGCGTCTATATTAATGTCTTCTCAGGAAGTTACCGTTAAATGTTAAGAGATTTAATTGACAAAATTTTTTTACTTAAACAATTTGTTTTTCCACATTAGAAATATTGCTTTTTCCATACTAAAAAATATATTGTTTAATATGTTATTAACTCCAACCTATGATGTTGCTTCATGATAGATTTTTATCTTTATTATAACATCGACTTTTCCAACGTTTTAATTTGTAGGAATTTCATGTATTCAATTTTGTTTCTAAACTTTTAATTTATTTTTTATTGTAAAGTAGAACAAGGTAGTTACAACACTGTTTAGCTGTGACAATCGCACATAGGTTATTATATTCAGCGCAATAATTTTCGTCTATGTACTATGTTATACAAGCATAGATGTATATATACGTATTTTAGTTACTTATTGTTAGTTTAGTTACTTATTTGCATTTTTCAACTTTCTTCTTGGCTATATTGGATTATACCTGCTTTATCTTAATTATTTGGCTCAAGAAGACTTAATATAGTTGAAACATTCCATGCATAAATTATTAATGAATTACTGAATTAATTTTTTGTTAATATTTCAATAAACTAGTTTTAATCTTTGATCCAATTAATTGTTCGTTTATTTGACTAATTTTATTAAATAATGTATAATCTTTATAAATATTCTTTACATCTGAAATAGTTGGTGAGCTGATACTTGGTGATATCGATAGCAGTCTTTATGTAGGCAAATTAACGAATGTCAATGTTACTCGCAAAGGATACTGGCAATTTAACATGAAAAGTACGTGATTATTTTCTAAATTACACTTACAAATGTTAATCACGGACTATATGCTAGTTAATTGTTAATGCTATCGTGTACTTTAGAGTTCAACTAGGAAATAATATCTTATGCGAGAATGATTGTCAAGCTATTATCGATTCGAGCAACCCTCGGATATCTGGACCACCATCGGCTATCGCAGTTATTAATAAATACATCAGAACTATTAGTCCTAACAACCCAGGAATTGTAAGTAACAGATGACACCCCAAGCAGCAAAACAGGGCATCCTGACCAATCCAAAGCAAAATTGCCCTAATTAAGACAAT
>NW_017299794.1:0-1845 GCF_001594075.2 Trachymyrmex cornetzi
TGCTATGCACCGGCCACCTCGAACCGGGCGAGTAATGGATGATGCAATAAAAATGGTGAGGCGACCCTTCAAACACTGGACGCCTACGGCTACGGCGCTTCCACACCGCACGGCCGCGCGCCAAGACGGATAAAGGGACTATCGAAATTGAAATACTATGGCACAGTCCAAGCCGGCAACGCTTTTCAAAAATATAGTCGACGTGACGCAACACCCGAGACGAGAGGGAACACGTCCAATCCGCTCGAGTGGTCTACAAGAACTTCGAAATTATTCTAAGTCCGTTTATTAGTTAAAGTTCGTAAAGTCATCGCGATCGGGAGTGAGTTGTTAAAATCATCTAATCCGGTCTGTTCGTAAAACCACTCCCGACGGTACTCGTTCCAAAAACCAGACAATCACGTACATATAAATTAAAGTGATATTATTGGTGAGTTTAGGACCGCGAGTGCTTACATTTATTTAAATTGACTTATTTTTCATAATTTTGCTGTAATTTTGCGCCCAGTGGATTTGATGTGGCAAGTGCGCATAGCAATTTTTAAAATTTATATTAGACTTCCAATTTTCTCCAGATTCTGATTGGCTGATACGAGCCGGCCAATCGCGGTCCTCTATGATTGCTCGAGGGACCAAGAGATCTACAGGCCCCTTTAATTTACAAGCAATTAAGCTCGGCGCGCACTCGTTATGGCGGATCCACAAGTGCATTGTATAGACTATTCACTGCCCCATAAAGTTAAGTGTTACAAGTGTTTTGACATAGAGGGGGCAGGTAAAGTAAAGGGCGAATACGGCGACCCGCCGCATTTGTCGAAACATTTAAAAAAAGTGCCACCCGGGAGACACAGTTAGTTACAAGTGTTCCATCTGCAATTTTAAAACTAAGGGTAAATACCCATATAAAGATATAAAAGCTCTTTACAGCAAGAGCCATGTGTCTCCCGCAGTGGATGCGGCGGGTCCAAGCACTCGCGGTAGCCTCCGTGAGTGCAATAGTGGGGCCCAAACATCTTTTACTGGCGCGGCTAAAGCGACCACGCGATTGGTGGAGATGGTTGGAGGACCGGGTAAGCGCCGGGCCGCGACGACGGGTTCGCGGCAACTCACGCTTCCGTTCACCGCCTCCTCTTCGCCAACAACAACAAGAGCCAATGAGAGGAAGTCAACGACACCGACGAGCAGATCCCCCTCATACGCGACAGTCACTGCGGGCTCATCAACGAGGAGCACGACATCGTCCACCATAGCCCGCAGTAAGGCTGGAGTCCCATGAGGTGTATTTACCGCGTATCGCGTAACCGCGTAACCAATCAGAAGCGATCCGCTGTTGTGATTCCGCGTTTTACTGATTATTGATTGGTTACGCGTTTACGCGATACGCGGCAAATACGCTTCATGGGACTCCACCCTAAGACTGTCGCGAAGAGCGCCGCGCCTATTGTACCATCCAGAGAGATCAGGAGATCCGGCAAGGCCGCCGCAACGAGGAAGTCGCCGACGACCGCCACGGTGAGTAAACCACGTGTGGTGTCGGTAGAAGTAATTAGGTTGGCTGTCAAGTCCATCCCTAAAGCAGGTGTGCAGAACGCGGCCAAGCCGGTACGCGCTTCCTATCACCCCCCGCAGAGGACACCACCGGAGGCGGGAGGTTCACGACAACCAGTGATGAAGGAGAAATGTGGAGAGGGAGCATTCAAAAAGTTGCCCGCCAATAAGGAGCAGCCAATATCATCCAGAACTCGGCGGGCAACTAGCGTGTCGGCTGAGAAGAGCGACACGACAAGGCGGGAGCGCGTCTCCCCACACCCTCCTCGTCATATAGGAAATTATATTTCATTAACA
>NW_017299795.1:0-554 GCF_001594075.2 Trachymyrmex cornetzi
AAAAACGTTGGGACGGCCCACAGTGGGGATCGGAGGACAAGCTCATAATCAAATTAATATTCCGGTCGAACCATAAGACCGAATGTCATAATTTTTTTTTAAATTAAAACTGATAAAATTCTTAACAAATTCCTCCAAGCCGATTTGAAAAAAAAGTTGTGTACGCCCGATAAAAAAATAGGTAAATTGTAAATATATAAACACCTCTATAAACAAAATCGCGATTTTCACACTTTTATTTTTAATTTTTCTATGCGACAACAATATTCGTAGGTTGTTGGGGTCGCTGATTACGAATCTGATATCGGCTTTTGGAAATTCAAAATGGCGGATCCAATATGACGGACGATTTTTGAAGAATTAAAGGAAATAGGTTGAAACTCGTTACTCGGGGGTTTTTGCGGTCGCTGATTACCAATTTGATATCAGATTTTAAGAATTCAAAATGGCGGATCCAATATGGCGAACGAATTTGGAAAAATTGAACGAAATCGCTTGAAACTCGTTACTCGGGGGTTTTTGAGGTCGCTGATTACGAATCTGTTATCGGATTT
>NW_017299795.1:2090-2868 GCF_001594075.2 Trachymyrmex cornetzi
TCTGTAAGAAAAAACGTTGGGACGGCCCCGCGAACCGAGATATTAAGCGTTAAAGTTAACGACTATAGAGATTAGGAAATCTGTCACGGCCACATTACCTCTGGCGGTTCTCTCAGAAACTAAATCTAGAGTTCTGAGCGTTCCAACAAGACTTTACACAGTGGAACACAGTGTAACGTCTCTGTGTCCTAGCTGGAAAACAGCCTGTAGAAGGCCCATAATGGCCGCAGCACACACTCTTGCATAACGCATAATGCTTAGTGCATAAAGGAATCAACTAATCACAATTCTTCTTTTCCATGGAATGGGAGGAAAGGAAAGATTCTGATTAGTTAATTCGCTTATGCACTATGCGTTATGCGTTATGCAAGAGTCTGTGCTGCAGCCTTAAGCGGGGAGCACAGACTCTTGCATAACGCATAACACGTAATGCATATAAATATGTACCAATCGAAGTTCTCCGTTTCATTCCCTTCCATATAATAGAGAACTCTAGTTGGTTCAATTTCTAATGCTTCATGTGTTATGCGTTATGCAAGAGTCTGTGGTCTGTGCTCCCCGCTTTAACGCACATGCTTTGGCGTATGACATACAACTTAGGGTGCCGTCACATGCGGCGTAACTTGCATAAGCGTAAGGACCATTCCACACAAACTTGCAGAGCCACATAATCATATGCATAAAGATAATTATCCAATCACATTTCTGTCATAAAGCCAAGCGTAAACTACGGTTGGATGATTTTCTTTATGCATATGTTTATGCGGCTATGCAAGTT
>NW_017299795.1:3279-5993 GCF_001594075.2 Trachymyrmex cornetzi
AGGCGTACTTTTCGAGATGCGTAGGTTACGAAAACCAATCGTAAATTTACTTAGCATTTCTGATAGAGTGTACAACAGAAATTCTAATCAACAATTGGTTGCATTAGTTCCGCATTTCTCTAATCGGATAGTACCCAGTTGGACACGGCTCAATTGGACACGAGCCACTCACAGCGCTTGAGACTACAAAGCTCCTAAGCACCGGTCGCTGTGATTGGTGGTGTCCAATCGAGTCGTAGTCAATCGGGATCACCCCTCTCTAATCTTCCGCGAAATACGCTCAATGTGAATTCGGGTTTTCAGAATGGCGTATTCTAGTAAATAAAAAATAACGTATTCTAGTAAATTACTAGAATACGCAGGTTACGCCGTATGTGACGGCACCCTAATGCTTTGGCCAATCGGATTGCTAGGAGTAAAGGAAGCCAACTTTCAACATGAAGGCCCGTGTACAATACACGGAGTAAGAAGTAAGAGTAAGAAATTGACCAATCACAGTCGATTATTCTTCTCACATTCGACTGTAAAGGCCCGTCTACAATACACGGAGTAAGAAGTAAGAGTAAGAAATTGACCAATCACAGTCGATTATTCTTCTCACATTCGACTGTGATTGGTCAGTTTCTTACTCTTACTTCTTACTCCGTGTATTGTAGACGGGCCTTGATAGATGTCTCTACTGTGTCTATCGCCGATTTTTAAAAGTGGTTCGGAGTTCTATGCTTGCTACCTTGCCATTATCAATTCATCCCCCTTTCGTCTCGTTTGCTCCGGAGTATTATGCAGGTATATTTCGATTTAAATTATCCGAAAAATTCCGAGAGAGAGATGTTTTGTGCACATGTAACAACATAAAATATAAAAAGTTGAAGAATTATTCCGATGAAAAATAACGACGATGAACACCACGGAAAGAGAAGACGATCCCGTCGTGAAAGAGGTTAGTGTTCTATATTCTGATTCACTTTTTTCTCTACTTGCTCTCGACAGTATTATTTAACGTTAAGAGTTTTTTTTAGGTTAGATTTTGCTTCTTCTGAACACGTGGTTTAAAATTTACTGTTGACATTTAGTGCAATGACCTCCGTTTCTTTCGTTTTAAACTTGCGTATTTTATGTGTTACAAAAGGCAAGAAATTTTCAGCTTCGTTCAAAATTACTGTAATTTTTTTTTTAATAATCTAATTGAGTACAAAAATGATTTTATTATAAACATACAAATTATTTTTTGCTTTACAGTTTACATTAAATGTACAAATAAATAATCTACTATTTTTTACGACATTTAATATTTACTGTTAAAACATACCGACATACATCAATCATGAAAATAATCCCTATTGTTTTTCAATATTGTTTTGACTTTCCTCCACCTTGCAGACAATTTATATATTCCAGTCATAGGTTTATGCAAGGAAGAATAAGGGGCATTTGCGCCACTCTTAAATTTTTATAATGAGACAATTAACTGAGGTTGCGTCAGATTTGGACACTTTCAGTACTTTTATCCTTGCTTTAGATGAAAGAGTGAAACTCATAGTGATCACTGATTCAGGAGACTGTACTTGTAGTAAACTTAAGTCAGTAGGTTTAAGGCTAATTCTACAATGTGCTTTTTGTTTCCTGTTTATTACTGTTTGTCTCTTGCCTCCTCGATCAAAAACGCAAGAGACAGAGACACACAGCAAGAAACAGGAAACAAAAAGCACATTGTAGAACAGCCATAAAGCTTCTACAATGTGCTTTTTGTTTCTTGTTTCTTGCTTTTTGCTATTTTTTACATTTTGTCTTTTTGCTTCTTATCCGGTTTTTTGTTTTATCATCCGAGATAAAAGTAAACAAACTTCGAAAGAAACAAGAAATATGTATAGCAAGAAATACAATTGTTGATAAAACGGTTGTAAAAGAGAAAAAAGCAAAAGGTAAGAAACAAGAAACAGGGAACAAAGAGCACTGACAAAGAGTCTGTTTTACTATTGGTATTTTTTTAAATATTTTTTATTTTATAAAATACATATTAATATATATTTATATTCAGTTGGATATTGTTTTGTTAGTATAAAAAAATCTCAAACGTTACGAGTAGTCGAACTTGTTAGTATCTATACATATAATACATATTCTGTTTGCGAAATTTTTATATTTTTTCGTTCCTGTATGCAATAAATATTTGTTTCATAAAATCGCGTTTTTTTTCTTAAGCAGTGAAAATCTAAAATCGATGTTCTCAAAAATACTTATCATTAGGGAATGAAAGTAACTCGTTACTTGTAACGAAGTTACAGTTATAAGTTACTTTTTTGGTAACTTTACTAGTAACTGCGTTACTTTTTTTCTTTAGTAACTGTAACAGTAAAGCCCATGACACATACAAGAACGTAAGGCCGTAACACGCAAGCAGTAAGTGAATTAGCCAATCACAGTAGAGACCGTAAGGCCAGTAGTGAATCCAATGTTAAGGCCTGTCTACAATACACGGAGTAAGAAATAAGAGTAAAAAATTGACCAATCACAGTCGATTATTCTTCTCACATTCGACTGTGATTGGTCAATTTCTTACTCTTACTTCTTACTCCGTGTATTGTAGACGACGCCTTACGTTTTTCTGCTCCCGGCTTAACGAAGTTACATTTTTTTGGTAACGGTAACGAATTTTACAGTTACTTTTATCGTTACTTTGCACATGATTGGACACGATACAACACAAGCCACTT
>NW_017299795.1:6179-6393 GCF_001594075.2 Trachymyrmex cornetzi
ATACATGTAAAATAGATTACATGATTTGTCTTGTAAATATAAAAAATCATGCAATTTTACAGAAATTATGTAATTCCACAAAAATTATGTAAATTTGTTTTTATTGTGTAAATATATCTTATTTTACATTGGAAATTATAGCAGGATATTTTGAATATTTTCTGTAATTATCCAAATTTTAGTAATATTACGTAACATGAAAGAAATTTTTCGC
>NW_017299795.1:6824-19145 GCF_001594075.2 Trachymyrmex cornetzi
CGTTCACTCTCTCTGGAGTGACGAGTATGTCTTATCATATTATTGTTCCTGTAGCTACACATACACATAGTACATGTAATTGTACTTCCACAATCTGCTTAGTTACAAACCAAGAAACTATTTTTATTTGCATACTGCAAATTTACAAACGTGTGGACGTTTACAACTATTACAGTGGATCTCAAAATTATCCAATATAATAGTTGTAATTTTAAACCATTTTTTACAGTGCATAGCGCTTGAGACTAGAGAAGCCCCTAGGCCCGTCCGCTGTGATTGGCGGTCGTCGATTTAAAAAAAAGTAACGGAAAAGTAACGAAAAGTTACTTTCTCAAATAACGGTAACTGTATCGAGTTACTTTTAAAAATCGGTAATTAATAACGATAACTTGTTACTTTTCCTACTCGGTAACGAGTAACTGTAACTTGTTACTTTTAAAAAGATCGAGTTACTTTTAAAAATCGGTAATTAATAACGGTAACTTGTTACTTTTCCTACTCGGTAACGAGTAACTGTAACTTGTTACTTTTAAAAAGTAACTTTCCATTCCCTGCTTATCATAGTGGTTTATAAAGATATTCTAGAGTGATCTGAAGAAATAATATTTTATGTACTCGTATAAGGTAATCTTAGATGAGCAAAGTAAATTTGGAAAAATCTCAGAAAATATAATATAATTTTAAATACTCCAAGGTAATATTTTCTGTAATTATCCAAATTTTACGTAACAACAGAAATTTTTCGCGTATTGTTAAATGTATAATAATATATAGTGCGTTAGAATATAGTAGTTAATAGATAGTATTTGATAATCTGGAATAATCTGAGGCAGTATTAGCCCGGATCTACAACAGGTGTTTTAAGCCTTAAGTCATAAGAAATTGACCAATAAAGTACAGTCGAATGCGAAGAGAAGAAAAAAATAATCGACGATGGTTCGTCCATTTTTTATGGCTTAAGGCTTAAAAACCTATTGTATTAGGTCAGTGCAAAAGTTCGTACCCGATTTATTATTCAAAGTTCAAACAGCTGCAATTTTGTTAAAAATAAACGAAATTTAAATTTTAAAAAAGAGTTTTACAACTTGAAATCTCTACTTTCGAATGGTTACTATATTTTTTGAATTTATGAGTTTTGCAATTTTTTTTACATATAGAAAACTACGAGTTAAACAAAACAGGAAATTTTTTCTTCACTCTGTGGGCCTGTCACATGACCAAAAAAAATTGCAAAATTTTTTAATTTCTAATGTAAAAGCTTAAAGTTGTCCCTATACAATCGTTTTTAAAAAATGTCTACGATTTTTTGTTACTAAGCTGTTGCAAATTAAATAAAATGAATATTCTGACTTTGATTATTCATAACTCCACAAAACCATCACAATAAAAAAAAATAGATTCTTAAATTCTCCCATCAGATAGAGTAAGATTTAGATTTTATTTTATTTTTAACAAAAAATAGCAGCTGTTTGAATAAGAAATCAGGCACGAACTTTTGCACTGACCTAATAGATCCGGGCTTACGTAATCTTAAGTAATCTGAGGTAATTTAAAGGTAATTCGTATCAAGGATCATTTTTATACGCTATAACTGCTAGTAACCAACCCCTCGGAGAAGAATAATCAACTATGATTGATCAATTGCTTAAAGTTAAGCTTTATTACTGCACTTAGGCTGAGTTCAGAGAGACGCTATTACCTCTATTTGTCATTTCTATTATGTCATTCTATCTTTAGTGTCTATTGGATGAAACAAGGATAGTATGACACATAGTGCTGATAGTATGCTCCCGAAACACAGCCCTATTGTATTTCAGGACGTAAAAAATGACTTATACTATAGCTTACCTTCCTTCATGTCTAAAACGAAATTTTACAAAAAAATAGTAGATTACTTATTTGTACAACTAATATTTCTTTTTCATCTATGGGAATAATAAAAGAAATTGTTTCTACAGATACCAGTGTATCTTTCCAAGACTTTGGCGGATAAATTATTTATTATTCAGTATCCTGCATATGTCAAAGATAATTACCCCAATGCTACCTTCTCGAAAACTTTCGTTAAACCTGAAAACCAAAAAATTCGTATGGAACTTGCAATGGATACGTCGAATAAACATTCTTATGATTGCTACATGGGAAAACAGTTGGCTTTAAAAACAGATGGAAAATCTACAGAAAATGATGAAATAGTGTTTGATAAGTAATTACAAAATTTTGAACAGCTTTTGATAGAACTTTAATCTACATTTACAAAAAAAAACTTTTTTTATTAGTGGACTGATGGATAAGGTTGTATTGACTTCAGAACGGACGTTGTCGGACTGCTCAAATTTCGCAGTCGGGATCTTTCAGGATGATGAGCTACACATCACACCATTGAAATCAATGTTGCATATGAAACTGCAGTGCGATTATCTTGACGAAAATGATAAGCATGGGACAAAGAACACTGGAGAAGGTAAAAGAGGATTTTTCCTTGCTGATTTATACATGAATATATTTACCGAAATAGCCTGTGTTAAACCTTCAGAGCTTGGCACAAGCGAACGAGAAACACTCACAAATTCATTTGCTAAAATGCAGACGACGACGAGGAGGAAGATAACGCTACTCCGGTGAAGGTAACATTCGCTAGGCATCTGTCGGATAACCTGAAGAAGCTGCAGGAGCAATCTTTCCAACATCACAACAGAAAGAGCCAGGAGGAGCGTTGGATGCATACGAATTACATACCGGCTTACGATACGCAAGCTGAGGTAAGTTATCTCGATATAATCGTGAAGTTAATAATTTTTTTTTGAAGGAAGATATAATTAATGTATTGATGTATTCAAATGCAGCAAAAAAACTCTTGCATACATTTAATCTGTTATTATATTTTTTTTTACATATTGAAATATCTCGTTTGTTTTTACAGTCGACACGGATGGAGATGTTCTGCCCATCGGCCGAAGAATCAATAAATAATCTGAATTTGGGCCAGGAAAATTATCTGCGTCTGTTGGTACCCCAGTTACCTGATGAGTGCTATTTGCAATCCACCTCTGAGGATCAGACAGATCTTCATCACATTTTGACTTTGCCTTTGCTAGACCAAATCAGGAAAATCATGAAACAAGGTGAGAAAATCACACTTGAGATAAAGAGAAAGGAAGATATAAAGATACATATATATATTTAATATATACATATTTAAAATAATAAAATATTTTTGAAATCCTGAAACTTTTGTTTAAGAAACAAATTTGATATTTTTTAGTCTTTTACGATACACGTTTACAAAAATATAAGAGTCAATTTTTTATATGTGTTAGCATAAATGTTTATTGTATAAATTAAGCAGATTTTGATGTCACGTAGGAATTTGATAGAAACAAATCTATTTTTTACAGTGAGAGTTATATCCTTTGCAAAATTATGCGAAATTCTATCGCCGGAACAGGATACAATAACAATACTCAAGTATTTACAGCAAGTAGCTATGCTGGTGCAGGGTAACTGGGTCGTGAATAGTGAACTGATATATCCCAAAGACAGCCTTTCTCCTCAAAACAGTACTTCTGAATTCATGTGCAGAACACGTGATTATATTGTGAGTATTCAAAATTTATTAATAAAAAATTATATCCTGAAATCTAATTTTATTTTTCTTAGCTTCTGAATTTTCAAATCTTACATTAAGATATAATAAAACTCCAACTTTTTTATATCAATTTTGATTATTACTATATTTAATTTTTTGTGAAACCGTTGATTGAATATTTTTTATATTTTTATTAAGACATTGTTTATGTGATCAAAGTTGCTTACTTGCCAAAGTTACTCAAGAAAGTGAAAGAAGCTTAACTATAACTTTAATTATACAAAAAAAATTAATTATATAAAATGTTTTTTTTATTTCTTTTAGTTATTATTATTTACCGAACAACAATATCTCAATCGCAAAACGATCTCGTCCGTCATCAAGTTGCCATCAGAAGAAATTAATCAGATTTTTATGGAGCTTGGAACGTATGAATCGGGGAAAGGTTGGCAACTGAAAGAACCACTCAACTGGGATTTCTGCAAGAGGTAATCGCTACATTTCGTTGACTTCTCTAAAAAAATTCAGTCAAATTCGATGTCCTTCAACAAATATCTTGCTACTCCAATTGATTTCCGGTATATTTCCAAATAATGATTCCATGCAATTTCATTTTTTTTTTTTTCCATAGAATCCATCACTATTAGAATTACCTTAGAAATTAGCATTAATCGTTCTTATTCGGTAGATATTCCGAGATCGTCCAGCGACAACAAATGTTTTGGGATGCGAAGAGGAAACATCTGCGCGAAATAATGGAAGCGCAAAATCAGCCACCGCAGCGTCAACGCCGGAAGTCGAATCGGGAATCGCTAGGTTCGGAAAACGAAGAGAGAAACGTTGGCCGTGGCCGAAAATCGGTTAAGGAATCATCTGTATCGGATAACGACGGTGCAATAACTGAATCGGTTAAGCACAAGAAAAGTCGCTCCAGGAAAATATCAGAAACCACGTGACCAAAATCAGTGCATCGCGGTAGCTTAAAATTCCTCTTTTTACCGGTCACTCTGATCGTTGTCATGTCGTATCTATGAATCACGTGACTGCTTCGCTATGAATCATGAGATTTCTCTGCAATGTCACGTCGACTATGTTGGAAGTTGAGTTTTCCAGAAATATATTCGAGGCTTATGTTCAAAAATAAATCCCTAATTAATGCAATGTGCAAATATAGTATATTATATTAGTATGTTATGCTATATTTATTAATGCAACTCTGAATTTACACGCAAAAACACAAATATATATTTATACATACTGCACGCTTATTATAGGGGAGAGTGGGGAGTTTTGAAGCACGCTTTGTTTGGGGCTCAAAAGTACCACAAAAAAATTTTTTTTTTTTTTTCACATTTTATCTAACCGAATCTCTAGAGCATCTTAAAATACACCTCCTGGTTGATGGATTTGCATAAAATCCAAAGTCATCGGCAATTTTTGTCTGTTGGCCCAAAAAACTGCTTTTTGGAATTTTCAAAAATCGTGGGGAATTGTGAAGCACGACTAAAAATCGCTATATTTTAAAATTGCCACCGCGTCAGTAACACATCGAATGTTTTTGCATAAATACATTTGAACGTCGAAAGCCTAATCATTGTTGATTAATTTGTGTGCACTCACCTTTTCGATTCGCTTGAAAATGTTTATGAAACTGCCACAAACACGAATGCTCAATAAAACTTTCCGAACAAAATGTTGAACACACTGTCTGGAGAGATACAACAAAGGTGTGCTATCGGGATGAATGCTACAAGAAAACTGAGATATTAGGAGAACCAATGTTTTCAGTATGTAAGACCTATCAAAACCACAACTAAGCGACATCTATGGCCGTGCTTCGCAACTCCCCATGCTTCAAAACTCCCCACTGTCCCCTACGTATTATATACATGCGCGTATATGTGCGTATATTTATAATATATTACACACAAATGTAAGAAATTAAGAGTAATATACTATATTTATACATGCTTTCCATGTCTCAATTGTGGGACGTTCTGTAGATGCGATTAATAATTAGTATGGATTTTAATACACACGTTAAGGAGAGTTAAAATTAAATATATATACATTCGGATTTTTTTTTTGGAACAAATATCCTTGATTCGAGCATGACTGAGCAAGCTTTGCTAGCAATAGACTTTTCTTATTACACATGTAGACTAAAATACATACACGTTCACACATACACAAGATTTTATGTATATATGAAATATAGACATTTTACGTACACATAAGATTCCATAATAGGAATGTACTGTAATTGTATCCGATGTTTTCTGAGTGTATTGTTTTGTGAATGTTTACGTTGATTATGATTATATTATTAAAAATATGTATGATATTCATTTTTGTTACTCTATTTTTAATATACAGGGTGTCTCAGAAATAAGGTAGGAGCCGCACTGAGGGCATAGAATGGATCAAGGGGAACAAAAAAGTCTCATACCATTTTGAGATATTCGCTGTAGTTTTTTAATTAAAAAAGGAAATGTATAAGCTAATATGCGGTGAAGCCGCGCCGCGCGAATTCGTAGGACAGTCCATCGCGTCTCGCTCGACAGCGGCGGCGGCGGCGCGCCATTGAGAGTGATCAGTGAAGCGCGATGGACCGTGCTACGAATTCGCGCGGCGTGGCTTCATCGCACTTTGGCTTAGACGTTTCCTTTTTTAATTCGAAAACGCGATTATCTCAAAATGATATCAGATTTTTTTGTCCTTGACCCATTCTATGCCCTCAATGCAGTGATGCACATTTGGCTCCCGGCACCACGGAAAACCAGCCCCATCACTTTTACCCCCACCAAGCAGACACCTACTAGCATCGAGTGATCGAGTCGGCCGTCTTCGCCGCTGCGCGAGAGCGAGCGAGACAGCGAGAAACAGCGCCCGTCCTTCTCGCTCTACCAGTAACTTGTAAATACAAGCAAGTATTAGAACGAAAAGGACGGCCGCTCTCTCTCTCTCTCTCGCTATCTCGCTTCCTCTAGTATCGTAGTCGCTTGTTATAAGCGATCGAAAACTGAAAATGTACTTTCTCGGCCGCTCGGCGTATTCCTGTACAGGGTGTCCCGGCCTTTTTTGCCAATTGAGTTGCCAATCACTTTTGTGTAGATAGAGCGGATTAAACTGTGTCGAAAAGTCCTCTACCACATTTTGCAATTTTCGCAATAGTTAACAAGATATTAATTACTAAAAATTGCAAAATATTGATCTTGAATAATTTTTTACTCAAAATGCTATCAACTTCACAGAAAAACTGCAAGAGACAAAAATTATTTACTTTCTTCTCATAAAGTTCTGAGAATTTTTTCAGAATTCGTTCAGAATTTTTTAATACCGTATTTTCTTATGTTGATAAAAATAAGAAAATGCAGTACTAAAAAGTTGATAACAAATTCTAAAAAAATTCCCAAAACTTTATGAGAAGAAAGTAAATAATTTTTGTCTCTTGCAGTTTTTCTGTAAAGTTGATAGTATTTGAGTACAAAATTATTCAAAACTAATATTTTGCAATTTTTAGTAATTAATATCTTGTTAACTATTGCGAAAATTGCAAAATGGTAGAGGACTTTTCGACTCAGTTTAGTCCGCTCTATTTACACAAAAGTGATTGGCAAAAAAGGGACACCCTATATAAGAGATAAAGAGACATGCACACATATTCTAGATAACGATTTTAATAAATAGATTTTAATAAATTTTAATAATATATCATATACCTGTTCCATTAATAGCAAAAATGATTTTAACGTTAAAAAAATCAAAATGTGTTTCAAACGTGACGTTTTTCGTAATATATCTTTCCAGTACACTCACATATTTTTTATGGAAATACGCCCGTGTTGATATCTTGATATTTTTTTCGAAATTTGAAAATTGGCTTTACAGTTAAAAACGGTAAAAACGAGTATTAGCCTAATTATTCATTTACTTTTTATTTAAAAAAATGCATATTTCAATAATTTTATAATATTTTTTCATAATATATTAATATTTATTAAAACTTAAAAAATGCAATTTTATAATAAGAAAAAATCAAATATAGATTAAATAATCGTTTCAATTTTTTTTAACTATTACATGCAAATTTTAAACATTTGATGAAAATGTGTGTTCAAATATCAACTAAGTTCTACCAAAAAAATTCCATTTATAACAGTACTCCGAGAATATCATTTAGAATGTGTTATTTAATACTAATTGCGATATTTTATTTTCTTTTTACTGCAAATTACCAATTTAAATTTAAAAAATTTTTATACAATATATATTACAGATATCAATACAAATATTCTACCAAACAAATTCTGTGCGTATACTCGTAACTTCACGTTTGAAAAACATTATAATTCTTTTTAGTCTTAAAATAAACTTTATAAACTGCTCTTTTTCTTCTCTAATGGCTTTATTACATTTTTTCAATTTTTTGATACATATATTCAGGGTTATAATGTTTCAATTTTTATATGGCAATTATGCGAGAACTCGTACATTCGTGTATATTACAAATTAATCCCGGACCACGCACACAAAATGGATCTTTTACTATGCTTTTTTTAAATAAGTTTCAAATTTTCTTCAGCCATAAGTATATATGTCCTTCTTTTTGACTCTAGCCCTTCAGAAAATTTATACAAATTGTAGTTGAAGAACTAACGCAGAAAAATAAACGAAAAAGCGCTGTAAAATTGAAAATTTAGGAAATAAGGAACCCACTCTTTGCGAGGAAAGGAGTCAAGTGTTAGAACTATTTCACACATTTTCACTCATTTAAATATGTTACAAATCAAAATCGCTTAACAAAACACAACTGCACATGCAATCTTAATAAATAACAGGTGTGTTACATTCTTTTATAAACATTCTTGAATAATAAATCAATATTCACGCTCTGAAATTCTATATACATAGTTTATGGTTTTCTTATTATTCATACATTCTGTACGAGTAATTTTGGTAGAGAAAGAAAGACCTACGCGTATTATCTTGGTTTCCATTATGTGAAAAAACTCTTTATAAAGACTTTGCAAAATGCATATGTTTTTGTAACTGTAAATACAGTAGTTAAATACTGTAGTTCCTATTCCATATAAATTTTATTAATTAGCGTTTTGAATTAAAAATGTATAATATGCCACACTAATATTTCGTTCGCTTGTTCGTGATCAACATTACTTTGAATTTTTTGTACGTAGCATTTCAATTAATTGTGCGAGTTTTGCTTGGGGCTTTAATGCTTTTAAGTTGCTTTACTTAAACACCTGCTTTATTTCTTTCCTTTCCTTCATTCCTTTGGAAATGTAAAACATTATCAAATAGTTATGATACATCATACGTGACTTATTAGACAATTTTTTACATTTCCTCCTGATGGAAGAAACCACCACCTTCCCGCGGTTTCCGTCGAGCAGTAATATGGACGTGAATATTGATTTATTATTCAAAAATGTTTATAAAAGAATGTAACACACTTGTTATTTATTAAGATTACATGTGCAGTTGTGTTTTGTTAAGCGATTTTGATTTGTAACATATTTAAATAAGTGAAAATGTGTGAAATAGTTCTAACACTTGACTCCTGTCCACATTCCTCGCAAAGAGTGTATTCCTTATTTCCCAAACTTTCAATTTTACAGCACTTTCTCGTTTATTTTTCTGCGTTAGTTCTTCAACTACAATTTGTATAAATTTTCTGAAAGGCTAGAGTCAAGAAGAAGGGCATAAGTATGGCTAAAAAAAATTTGAAACTTCCCAAGTAGAAAACAAACCAAAAATTAGTCAGAAATTGGCCAGGAATTCTGGATACTAGCTAGTTTCTGGTTAGTTTGACTGGCCAGAAACTGACAAGTTTGGGCGATGCTTGTTTTGCCAATAACTGGACAGGGGATGATCCCGATTGACCACGGCTCGATTGGATACCACCAATCACAGCGACCGGTGCCTAGGAGCTTTGTAGTCTCAAGCGCTGTGAGTGGCTCGTGTCCAATTGAGCCGTGTCCAACTGGGTGCCAACCCTTTTTGATTATTTTTTGAAGAGTTTCTATCTAGTTTCTTAATTTTTTTATTTTTTGAACAGTTTTTAAGCATTTGATAACCATTTTCAAAGCAGTTTATGGCTAGTTTCTGATCAGTTTTTAACTAGTTTTATAATAAATTTTTTAGTCGTTTTCTAATTAATTTGTGACTAGTTCTAACTAATTTTCTGAGAAAATTCTAAATAGATTTAACTTATTCTTAACTAGTTTCTAACCAATTCCCAAGCAATTTTTATAGAAATATAATAATAATTAAATTAATATAATTAAATTAAAGTAATATATTAAACTCTTTACGAATTTGATGTGTTATATACAAATTAAAAATTAGATATTACGAGATATTAGGAAATATTTATATGTAATATATAAGTTAAACACATCTTTCTTAAGGAGGTAGTCGAGTGACAGTCACTTCCAAAAGTTAGTTCGTGTATAAACGGCTAAACTTTTTGATGCAATGATACAGCATTGACCAATGAGATCGCTTCACGCACACACTCATTGTCCTGTACCATTCATGTTGACAAAGGTGTGGCAACGTCCTGTTTCACTGTCCTGTTTCCCAAAACATACCTATCACTATAACTTATAATTCATATTCCAGTTTTTTTACAATATTTTA
Organism: Trachymyrmex cornetzi; assembly: GCF_001594075.2. Taxonomy (NCBI): domain Eukaryota; kingdom Metazoa; phylum Arthropoda; class Insecta; order Hymenoptera; family Formicidae; genus Trachymyrmex; species Trachymyrmex cornetzi. Next base: position 17,077 of record NW_017299795.1, read on the forward strand.
TCCGCATAATTCAGAAAAACACTTGTTTTGAATACGTTTAATGTGTCATAATATACCATGTGGGAGATTCCGTTCGGTTGAATCGGTGAGCGACGTTGCCACATGTACGCAACCGGGGTGATCCCGATTGATCACGGCTCGATTGGACACCACCAATCACAGCGACCGGTGCTTAGGAGCTTTGTAGTCTCAAGTGCTGTGAATAGCTCGTGTTCAATTGAGCCGTGTCCAACTGGGTGCCACCCCCAATTTTGTTTATATCATTGCTAACATTATTATATATAACATATCAGTTTTTTAAAAAGTTCGTAAATTCCGATCCCTTTCATATCAAGTTTAATGTGCGTTTCATGACGGCATGGGGCTTATGCTGGATTCACACTGCATCCGATTTGCGTCGTACGATGCTCTGCAGCCAATCAGAAAACAGGATTCCGATGATATTAACCAAAATCCATTGGAATCCTGTTTTCTGATTGGTTGCAAAGCGTCGTACGACGCAAATCGGATGCAGTGTGAATCCAGCATTACATGTAAAATTCGTGAACTTTGAAACGAAATATTTCGCTTATCTTGTGGCTACGACATCTGAAATTTTAAGGAACGATTGTTATGCATACGATCAACATATGCTAATTTTTTTAGAATTTTAGTAAAATTTTCAATTTACTCGACTACCTCCTTAACAGCTGCTTTTATATATTTATATTTTCTTTTTCGTTCACTTGCTGCTGATAAACGTACATCCACTTTACTTAAATTGTTTAAATATTTACAATTTCATGTTTTGCGTTTTAATTATGACTGATAGTCGAAGAATCGAGTTTTTCTATTACCATAGTATATTTATTCCGTTACTATGGTAACAGAAAAACTCGCTAATTCGACTGTTAGTCATAATTGTGAATATTTTCAGTAAATATTAATAAAACAGAATTTCTAAAATGAAAAGTTATACATTAATTGAATTTATTAGTGATAAGAAAAAAAACAGAAGGAACATACATAATCAACAAATGTTAATCACTTTCTCCCTATAAACAATAAACAATAATATTTTTTCTGCTTTTACTTCTGTTTTACTTTTTCTGCTCATATACAATATAGTTTATATTTACTGTTGATTCTTACCTTTGTGACTAAAAACTGCTGATGAAATACTGCCCAGTATTTCCAAAATTTTTACTGGACAGCACCTGGACAGCATTTACTTATCATTTTTCTTGTTCAGTTCCTGAACAAAAACTACTCATGAAATACTGCCCAGTATTTTCAGAATTTTTACTGGACAGAAACTGGACAGCATTTACTTACCATTTTTTTTATTCAGTTCCTGATCAAAAACTGCTCATGAAATATTGCTCAGTATTTTCAGAATTTTTACTGGAGAGAAACTGGACAGCATTTACTTACCATTTTTCTTGTTTAGTTCCTGGGGCTCCATTCTTGAAAAGCAACGTATACAAAAGGGGAATGCTACAGTATATGTTACGTATACTATAGTATTTTCCTAGAATTTCGTATACGTTAGGGTGCCGTCACATACGGCGTAACTTGCGTAAGCGTAACTTGCGCCGACCAATCATATCATTTCACTTGAACATCAGTTTCTATCTAGTCACTTTATGCTTTTTACGCTATTTTGTTGTTACGCCGAAACATGATAGAACGTTATGCAAGAATCTGTGCTCTCCGCTTTAAGGCCGCAGCACACGCTCTTGCATAACGCATAATGCATAGTGCATAAAATCAACCAATCAAAATTCTTCTTTTCCATGGAATGGGAGGAAAGATTCTGATTAGTTGATTCGCTTATGCACATGGTGGAAATATATAAGGTGAAACAATACGCATAATGGCGGTAGCTATACTGGAAATAGCCAATCAAATATGTCCGAATATGCACGTTCCTACTACGCATCTATCAGATTGCTTCACCTTATATATTTTCCATCGACATCTAGAATGGACCGCTGATGGCAATGGTGGGGGTAGAAAGACGATTAGAGTGAGAGGCGGGAATAATAAGATCGTTCTTTCTCTGTTTACTGTTGTTTCTAACTACTGTT
>NW_017299795.1:19225-19539 GCF_001594075.2 Trachymyrmex cornetzi
AACGATCTTATTATTCCTGCCTCTCACTCTAATCGTCTTTCTACCCCCACCATTGCCATCAGCGGTCCATTCTAGATGTCGATGATATTTTCACCATGAGTACAATTATAGACCTCATTTTGCCTCTGTGACAGATTTCCTAACCTCAATAGTCATCAACTTTAATACTTAATATCTCAGGTCACAAGGCAGAACGACGTTTTTTTTTTGCCAGATTCTTTCGTTTCATGCAAAAACGCGTCGAATAAACCTAAGTGTGGTTTCACAAAATTTTCCGATTTTAATAATTTATTCGATCATCCGCTCATATATAC
>NW_017299795.1:20013-21265 GCF_001594075.2 Trachymyrmex cornetzi
TATAAATGGCTGCCAAGTCACGCAATTGGTCAGATTGCAACAGCGAATCAGAATGCATAACACCGGTTGCTCCTCTCTGATAAATCTAGGACTCTAGGGCTGGTATTCATAGTCGATTCTTATTTCAAGACTGTCTTAAGTAATGTCTTAAAACGCTAATGCAGTCCTCTGATTGGTTCGTAACTTCTTAAGACCGTACTTAAGACGGTCTTGAATATAAGATCTGACTATGAATACCGGCCTAGTATACGTTTCTTTTCAAGAATAGAGCCCCTGACCAAAAACTGCTCATGAAATACTGCCCAGTATTTTCAGAATTTTTGTTGTACAGAAACTGGACTGCATTTACTTACCATTTTTCTTGTTTAATTCCTGACCAAAAACTGCTCATGAAATACTGACCAGTATTTTCACAATTTTTACTGGACAGAAATTGGACAGCATTTACTTATCATTTTTCTTGTTTACTTCCGTACCAAAAACGGCTCATGAAATACTGCCTAGTATTTTCAGAATTTTTACTGGACAGAAACTGGCTAGTATTTTATTACTATTTTTTCGTGCATAGTTTATGGCCAGTAATTGGCCATCGAACAATACTCAATATTTTCTGGACAAGTTTTGAATAGTTACTGTCTATAGTAGGGGAGGCCAACCGGGGATTTTGGGATTTACTCGAGCGAGTCAGAATAACATAAAGGGGGAAAGCTTGCACCCTAATAAGTACCCCCTACCAAATATTAAACCTCTATATAGAGCCGGGGGTCCAGGGGAGCCCGTAGATTAGTAAAAAAAAATCGATCGTTCAAAAAACTCGAGCGCGTCAGATTAAGGTATGGTGTGTTAATTACATGTAGAAAAGTGTACATTTCAATAATCTGACGATTTCAGCGTGACGTAAGGAAATGGGAGAGTCACAAAGTTGCAAAAAAAAACGTGACATGGATTTTCTCGAGCGCGGTTAAATTTTTTTTTATTTTGAAGGAAATTAATCAAGGATCACGGGAATAATATAATCTGACGATTTACACAAGCCGAAGTGGCCAAAATTATTAATAAAGTGCGGTGCGCATAGCGGCTGAGAACTGTGTACTTCCCGCTCAGCGCGTCTCTTCCTTTCGAAATCGAATCGATCTTTGAATATGAAGATGATGAATTTATCACTGACGATGAAGACTAAGGGACTTCTAGGTTACTTATGTATCGGTTATTTTAACTTGTTCTTAATGTATATGGTTTCAACCACAAATAT
>NW_017299795.1:22472-23078 GCF_001594075.2 Trachymyrmex cornetzi
TAATTGTTTATAAAATAATTATTAATAAATAATTTTTCTGTAAATATTGATTAATATATAAGTATTTATTGTTTTTATTATATATATGATTATTATTGGAGATAATTTAATTTCAAGATAATTTTAATCTCATAATTTATGTAAGTTTTATTAATTGTAACAGCGAGCGAATTTCTTTTTCTTTTTGTTCAAATTTTTTGAATAAAGAATGAATTAATATATATATAAATAAAACAACATTTTATTCAAATAGTTTTAAGAAAAATTAAAATATCATCATGTTCCTATCACTTAATTTATAATAGAAAAAGATAAATTTTATTTCAAAAGTCAATTTTATTAAAAGTTATTTAAATTTTTAATCTATGATCACTCTTTTTATGTTCCGACTTTTTGATGACCGGGTTTCCCACGAAGTGACTTTTTCGGAAAACGGACTATTATTCTAACCTCAAACCGACTTTTAATTAAAAAATTTCATTCATTATCTTCTGTTACAATAAACAGTACATCGGAATTTTATTTTCCTACAGATTCTTCTACTATATCATAATTATCTTTTTTCATAAAATATTTAAAATAAATTTTCCGATTTTTCACAATTCC
>NW_017299795.1:23142-23730 GCF_001594075.2 Trachymyrmex cornetzi
ACAAGCAGACAAGCACGCAATTTTGTATATCTCCAACAATAATCATATATATAATGGAAACAATAAATACTTATATATTAATCAATATTTATCGAAAACTTATTTATTAATAATTATTTTATTAACAATTATTAATTTTTAACCGTAACGAACTATATGAACACAATGCGTATATCACTGCGCGTGCTAACTTGCCAAGACACTGCCGTGTCTTCTAATTCTAGTCTAGTATTTTCCGGTCTAGTACTTTTCTGAGATTCCGTTTTCTGAAATCCGACTGTCATGGGACAGCACCCTTAAGTTTTTCTATAGGTCTGTTCTTTTTGATTGAACTTTTGCACCAGTTCACCTTTCTTCCTTTAGGAGGAAAGAAGAGGAAAAAAGATGAACTGGTGCAAAAGTTCAGCCAAAAAGAACAGGCCTTATGTGCCAAGGCCTTTACGGTTACGAATTCCTATTGTACCTGCGCCTTTTAGGGCCACTTTCACCAAGCTCAGTTAACTTAACCAGCCTAGTAACTGTAATGAAATAGAAAGACATAGATATAATTCTATCTCTTTCTATTTCATTGCAGTTACTAGGCTGATT
>NW_017299797.1:0-1659 GCF_001594075.2 Trachymyrmex cornetzi
TAACTGGTGGTCACAACGCCAAAAAAAATGTATCAAGTTCAAAAAATAAAATATGAGATTTTATTTTATTTTATTTTTTTAATACTTTGCTAAAATTTCTTTTTCCTTCCCTTTCTTTGTAATGTATGAACGTATGTATAGACGTATATATGTATAAACGTATATATAAACGTGTGTATGAACGTATGTACAAACGTATGTACGTATAAACGTATGTATAGACGTATGTATGTATAAACTTATGTATAAACGTGTGTATGAACGTATGTATGAACGTATGTATAAACGTATGTATAAACGTATGAACATATAAACGTAGGTATAAACGTATGTATAAATGTATGTATGTACGTATGTATAAATGTATGTACGTATAAACGTATGTATAAACGTATGTACAAACGTACAGGGAAGGGAAGAGTTACTTTTACAGTTACTTGTTATAACAACAATTTAATAACAATGTTGCAATTTTTAATGAAAAAAGTCATAAGTAACGAGTAAAGTTACTAAGTTACTAAGTTACAAGTTACTTTAAGAAGTAACGAGTTACAAATTGCGAAATTTTTTTTTCCAGTAATGATTGACTTTTCCAACCCGCTGTAAGTACTTGTTGACTGTTCTAAACTATGGTGTTACTTTATTATTATAAAAAATTCGCATTTTCATTACCAAACTGTTATTACAGTAAGGTAACTAAGTAATTAAGTAACGGTAATTACAGTAACGAGTTACTTCCCATCCCACAAACATATGTATAAACGTATGTATAAAGTATGTATAAAGTATGTATAAAGTACAAACGTATGTATTAACTTTGTACATATAAATGTATGTATAAACGTATGTACGTATAAACGTATGTACGTATACACGCATGTATAAATGTATGTACAAACGTATGTATAAACGTATGTACGTATAAACGTATGTATGAACGTATGTAGAAACGTATGTATAAACGTATGTATAAACGTATGTATAATCGTATGTATAAACGTATGCATGTATGTATAAACGTATGTACGTATAAACGTATGTATAAACGTATGTATAAACGAACGTATATACGTATGTACGTATAAACGTATGTATAAACGTATGTACAAATGTATGTACAAACGTATGTACGTATAAACGTATGTATAAACGTATGTATGTATGTATGTATGCATAAACGTATGTATAAACATATGTATGAATGTATGTATGAACGTATGTACGTATAAACGTATGTGTGAACGTATGTATGTATGTATGTATAAACGTATGTATAAACGTGTTGCGACACGTTTCAAATTCTTGAAAAGAGGGGGACGGCCTGCTCCTTCGATTTTAGAAGGAACACCATATTCGAAGTATCACAATTTACGAGAATGCGATCAGTCTTGTGATACCCGCTTGTACGAAAGGTCCAACAGCAGCAGCAGCAGCAGCAACAGCAACAGCAATGTATTCCGCTGTAGGAAGCAACGCACGAAAAAATTATTACGTTCCACTTCAGAATAATGATGAAATTGTTTTTTTTTTTTATAAGGGAGGGGAAATGCCTAACGCATACCCCGGGCCTCGGGGGAGATCCCGGGGTTATGTGGGGTTTGCACCCACTAAAACCCCTCCGGGTGTCCTGCGCTGGCCGCTGGTAGGGACCCCCGGGAA
>NW_017299798.1:0-3456 GCF_001594075.2 Trachymyrmex cornetzi
ATTTAACGTCTTGCTTTCTTATGCTGTGTGCACAAATTTTCAACTCGAAAACTTAATACTTGCATGCGTTAATGGGTTTACAGACATTTTTCGAAAAATTTAATATTTCAAATTTTTTTTTTCTTAAAGGCTCCGACAAATTCTGGATCGTCGTTCTATAATTATAAAGGACAACACAATATCGTACTAATGACCTTGATATCTGCAAATTATAAATTTCTTATGGTAGATATAGGAGCTCAAGGGCGTCATAGCGACGAAGGTATCTTTAAAAATTGTGAAATGGGTCGTCGATTCAGCGAAGGACTAATGAATCTGCCTTCTCCGTCAATTATTGATCCAGCACATACTAAACCACTTCCATTCGTAATAGTTGCAGACGAAGCTTTTCAATTGAACTCATTTATGAGACCATATCCAGGAAGGAATCTAACTCCAGAAAGATGAATATTCAACTATAGATTGTCCAGAGTAAGAAGAGTGGTTGAGAATGCTTTTGCTATCATGGTTGCACGATGGAGAATCTATCATATCTTTATGAACACATCGCTGGCTACGATCGAAGCAATTGTACAAGCTACTGTTTGTCTTCACAATTTTATGATGACGAGAAATCATTATTTTGATCACCGATTGGTAGATCATGTGAATTGCAATGGCATCATGGCGAATGATACGCAACCAGAAACAGGTGCAATTCAAAATTATTATAATACCAGTTCAAACAATTATTCGATACAAGCAGCTGAGATCCGAAATAGATTTACTGAATATTTTATGAACGAAGGAGCTGTATCATGACAATGGGAAATGTAATCAATATAATAAGAGTATCAAATATATAATTCCCAAAAATATTTATTAAAATATATTTATATTTATATACATTCCTGTACTTTATAATTTCGGTGTGAGGATTTAACGAGTACTTTATATTTGTTGTGATATAACAAACGCAAAAGTTATAAAAATAATAGTACGTTTACAATTACATACACTACATAACTACAAACAAAATATAAAGAATATTTAACATTATAGTACAATTTGCTTTTAAGCAAACTTATAAAAATTATTTTACGCACAGCCTGCGATTCCTTAAAATAATATCACATTAGGTCGCTATTTGTTATTGTATAAAGAAAATAAAAATATTATAACACATAACCAAATATTACAAAGCAAAGAAATTATTTTTTGGAGTTTCTGAAGATTATTAGGCTTTTAGATAAAATAAGAGCTATTTTACTGAAGGTCTGCAGATTAAAAAAATAAACATGAAATACATCACAGTATACAGTCAAATATTGCAAAAAAATGTATTAAATGTGTTTTTCTCTATTCCTTTATCTCTCTCTTTCTCTAGTTTAATTATTTACGAAAGTGGTTGGTCGAGAAACCGATGTTTTTTTTCATAATATATCTTATTCATCCTGTACCTGCATTAAGAATTCTGTAATTTTTCGTATTAAATTTTTCACTTTCTTGTTGGAGAGTGGTGTGTGTGTGTGTGTCCTTATTTCCAATTCTAGATATAGCATAAAAGATCCAATACGATCGGGCACATTAGATTCCAAATGTTTTTTACAAAATACTTCAAAATTTTCCGTTAAAGATCCTGTAAATAATTCTTTTTTTTTCTTTAGTATAGAAAAACAGCTTGCCACTGTTGTTTCCATATCTGTTGTAGAGCGTTTGTTCTTTGAGAAATTGCTTACCGTTCTATAACTAGAAAATTATTTTTATTTTTATTTCTAAAATACTTATTATCCGCTAATCCGTTCTAATTTCAGTCGAAAGTATTTATAAAAACTATTCTCATTTTCTCTTGTGAAAAAGAAACGTGCAAATTTATACTTTTTTGTAATATTGTACATAATTAGGGAGGGCTCCGATTGCACACATCGTATATTGCACACATGTATCGCTAATTGGCCAATTTAAAAATAAAATAATCTCATTGGCAAAACAGTGAAAAATTACTAGGCACCTGTTGATATGAGTGGTGTGTACAATCAGAACTGTAGGCAAACGGGATCCTCCCACATAATTAAGGAACTTACGGTCTGTATTCTATGGTAGGACAAAGGAAATTCAGCTGTGTAAAGTACTTCCAATCAATTGTGCTACTTGCAGCACTGCCACTGCGTTTAGATTTGTTTTCCTCAGCTATCAGTCTAACAAAGCGATCTCTTAATGATTTAAATGTTTTCTGACAGTATCCTTTCTGTACACCTGTAAAGTAATATAATGAAACTTAAATTGATATATTTTTATACTTTATGCTTATAGTAAAGTTTCTGCTTACCTAAAACTGTATCAATTTCATGTCACAATGCTGACGTAATATTATTAGCGTTTTCGGCCCGACCAGGTTTGCACCAACCTGGATTGGATTAATGGCGTTTTGTGCTCTTCTATTGGTAGAGCGGATGACGTCAACCAATAGGAAAGATTAATCCAACCAAGGTTGGTGCAAACTCGATCGGGCCGAAAACGCTATAAGATTCCTTTCAGCATATGGGATTAGTGAATTCCACAAAGGCTCCCTGCAGAAAACTTCAGCAATGAGTAATTCTTTTTCATCACTTACAGGAATGTTTAAAGAATCTGAGTCTTCTGTTTCACTGTTGTTTTTCTGTATTGTACAGTTTTCGTAATGCTTTTTGGCAGCTATGCCACCTTCTATAACTGCATTACAATTATCACATATCTGAAACAAAAGATGTAGCATTTAGGCCGATTGTTCCAACTTAGTGGGAAGTTTTTCCTGATAAATATGTATTATCTGTCTTTATTTTTAGGGAGAAAGATAAATGGTATGGTCAACGCGATGCTACAAACGCTTTGAAGCGTTTTTTAATTGATCAATTTGTAAAATTTTTTCTTCTGATTCATCAAACACTTCAAAGCATTTATAGCGAAACTTTAACCACAACCAAAGATAGAGATACATGTTTACCTGATTAAGTTACCAAGAAGTTAAAACATAACCTTAATTTCACAAAACATCGATAGGAAATTTTCTAACAAAATATTGTAGGTAATTTAACATCTTAACTTATAATTGTCTTTGAATAATTGTAAATTAACAATATAGAACTTACGAATACCGTTCCGTTTTCTGTGACTTGCCTTGGTGGAATGTGCGCACAGTGTTGTAGAAGTAATGGTGGAGTCCCATGAAGCGTATTTGCCGCGTATCGCGTAACCGCGTAACTAATCAGAAGTAATCCGCTGTTTTAGTTTCGCGTTTTACGCCAAAAGCAGGTACGAATTCTACTTTTGGCGTATAACGCGATATTATCAATGTATGTGTGTATTCATATAAGTCAATGTAATCTCTCTTCGCTTCATCAAATTTAAGTTAATTCCATAATTAAATCGTTCTTATAGGTTCAATTTGTGGTCTGTTTATATCAGCAAAAATTTAAAAAATAATGAATACATCAAATT
>NW_017299799.1:0-738 GCF_001594075.2 Trachymyrmex cornetzi
TCATTCACACATAATTCGTAATGTTTGCAGATGGACCGTGTACCACCGAACGTATACTTCTAACTAGTTTAACTACTAAAGACAAAATGGTGATTTAAGAATGAAAGTGGAAAATTCTCAAACAATTAAACAAACTATGAACAAACAATTAACAAACAATTAACTCAAACAATTAACTTTAAAGTACTATCATGTATAAATTATATGTGTAAGTGCGCTAGATCATTGATTATTGAGCTTTCAGTGATAATCAGGAGAAAGAAACGATAAATATACTAAAAGTTAAGATAAGTGAGAAAAAGGTTTTAAAAATTCATTTTGTTACTTATATATATCAGTTTGAAGAATTCTTGATGAAGACAATGTTATAATAGAGAGCGTGATAAGTAATTTCAATTCTTAAGCAATTTTGTATTATTAAATTTTATTGGTATGTGTTATGAAAAAAAATTAGGTTATACTCTATATCGCTTTAAAGTCATAAATAATAATATGCATGTTTATATTCTTTTAAGTTAATAATTCTAATATTTGTTTTTATAAACATTATAAATATTTTGTCAAATCAAAAGTATGAAAGACATAAAAATAGTGTGTTAACTTTAATTTTTTTAGTTAATAAAAAAATGATATGAAATTATTGTGTTACTTACGTGTGGTCTATTTTCTCGTACACAAAATTCATCAACTGCAATACGGTAAAAAAGTTAATAAATTAAAAATTTAAATCTTTAAAGA
>NW_017299801.1:0-1742 GCF_001594075.2 Trachymyrmex cornetzi
TTGATTTAATATTGATTACAAATTTTTGTGAGAAAAATGTTTATTTCAAGTTTCGTAGGAACACTCATATATTTACTCATCTTATTTATTTAATTATTACCTTAAATAAGACAGTGTCTACTATCATTTTCGATTTTTTAAAAATATTGTACCGTATTTATCTAAACATTTAGTGTATTTTTAAGATTGTAAGAAATTAAAAAGTAAATTCAGAACATTTATTTTATTAAAACTTCAATTCCTGATACAACTGATATAGTATAATTATAATATACCAATAAAAATTTCATTTAAGTGTTCTTTTTTAGATTTATAAGTAGTATTTTTCGACCATACCAAAGATATAAACGACTGAAAAATTCTAGAATTTTAGAGTAAAAAACTCGGGAAATAACCGGATTTTTTTCCTTCGGTTTTAACAGTTTTTTACTCGGATTTTGTTTTAACATTTGACAATTTCGACGCTGTACTTATTGTTCTAGAATTTAGTTTTTGCCCTTACCCGTAATATTTCTGTGTAAAAATAGTTACAAAAGTTAAAATATAGTTTAATAAGAGTCAGCGCGAGAGGAGATATATAATATTAAAATAGAATGATAGCATAACACCTCCCCCCCCCTCAAAATCTTTGTAATGTCTTCTTTATTCACAATGTTAAATGTTTCGACTCTCTTTTGAGTCTTCTTCAGCAAACAATTATCGCAATAACTCAGTAGTACGTCAAGGAAAGTCACTCTGCAGGTTTCCAAGTCTGAAGTGGACTCTTAACGGACTCACAAGCATGTTGAGAAACTTTGGATTTCTTGAATGCACAATCAATATAAACTTAGTCATTAAATCTGAACACAATTAAAATATTCGTGGTCCGGAGTGTCGAACGTGTCTGACGTTAATTTTAAAAATTAATTATTATTTTAATTGTATTCAATTATTACAATCTGCAAACGCGTGTATAACAAAAACATAAAGATGAACGTGTCACTTAATGAGCAAGATCGATATTCCGAAGAGCCAACATGCGTTTCATCCAGAGACTTTCCTTCGCGTGATTCGACTCTCGAATTTCATCAAAAACGATATCTCGAATTCTTCCTTTTCCGCCTTTCTACGCACTTCGCAACGTGCACACAACGCGTAATTACATTCAGCGTCGCAAATTTCGGTCTGCTTGCTTCGTGACAGGTTTATGTTAGCGCAATGGAAATCGAGGAAAACAAATGAGCGGATCCACTCGTCAGTCGGACACAATGAAAAGCTAAGTAATGTCCATATCATTTTAATGTATTGTTGCATCTTTGTCTTGTGGCATATCCTTAAAACGCAATGTTACATTCAAAACGTTATGTAATTTTATTTTTACTTGATCGTATTAAGAGTACCTATTAACCCTTTAGAAACCGGAGCTTTCAAACAAAGTAATTTATAGAAAATCTTGCTTTCTAAGGGTTTTTGAAATCGCTGAAGTCGATTCTGGGGAGTCTCAAAATTGTAAAATTCAAATTTAAAAAAATAATGAGTTCAAATACAACCTGAAAATATCGAAAATTTTAAAACAATAATATTCTTCATAAAAAAATTCTAGTTTCATAGGATTTATAATCAAAGTATGAAAGTCAGTTTAGAAATCAGTACTAACTGTTTACGTAGTGCTAATGACCTTCAAATAAAGTGGAGATTTAATGTTAAATATACTTTGGATTATAAATTCTCTAAAACAGAGTTTTATACATAATCAAATATTT
>NW_017299802.1:0-3613 GCF_001594075.2 Trachymyrmex cornetzi
AAATTACGTTCATATAACCTACCACACATCGCCATATAATCTTACTACTTTTACATCACGAAGTTTATCTGGAGTAATAATTTAATATCTCCACATAAACTCAAAATTTATTTTGTTTCATCCATTATTTCGGAAAATAATATGTAGTAACAGATAGTCTTCGAGTCGTGCAATCGCGACTTCATTTTCGGTAGGGTTTAGTTTCACGAAAAAAATTTGGTTCTATGGCCAATGTATACTCAAAACCATTTACACAATAATGACAATCTGTGTGTGTACTACAACAAAAATTGCAGCTATTATGTAAATGTTAGAATTATCTTCGAAGAAAATGGTAAGATATCAAAATAATTCTAACATTCACATAGTAGCTGATTGTGCAATTTTTATTGTAGTACACACATAGATTGCTATTATAATTTAAATGGTTTTGAGTATACATTGCCTATGGAACAAAATTTCCTCAGTGAAACTGAACCTCTACTAAAAATGAGATCACGACTGCACAATTTAGTGGCTACCTGTTATAATATAGTATATTTATTTTGAAATCATGTGGATAAAAAAAAATAATTTTGAGTTTATGTGAAGATATTTTATTGTTACTCGAGATGAATTTTGTGATGTAAAACAGAAGGATTGTATGGCGATGCATGTAAGTTATAACATATAAACGTAATTTTTATGATTTAGCATAATTTATTCTTTCACTAAAGATGACCACGTTCAAGGTTGAAACGTTTGAAACCTATATATATGTATGTATAATTTATTTAGTTTGTGAAATAACAATGTGGCTGATAATACCTGATTTAAGTCAATAAAATAAATATTTTATAACAAATTTTTATTTATTTCGATTAATGTAAATTACTTTTAGTTATTATATGTTTAACTAATCTTTTATCTTTTTTTATTCAATAGCCCAATAACGCCAATTATTACAATTTTAACTTTTGGATTGTAGTATAATAATTAAAATATTCTTGCAATTAATGTTCTCGATTTTCCTCGAATTCAACTTGTTCTCTTCCGGTTCGATTAGTATTCTGCGCCATCAAATGTGTCAAGCGAATCAAGTTATTCGCTTCAACAAACGCGCGTAAGGAACCTGTAAACTTGTGCGCGGTCGACGAGGAATCGATTGTTAAAAGCGGTCGAAATGAATGGTAAGTACATGTCCGACAACATTCATTCCCGCATGGATCGATGGCTCCGAATGCCGTGTATATTCATTATTCATTTTCAAGGTTCTTCTACTATTCCGCACTCGCTGAGAACGAGTTTCAGTGTGCTCTAAATTTCTTCCGCCACAAAACGGTTGGTGGTTGCGGTCAAGAGCATATAAAATTTATTCCCCTTTCGAGGCAGTGGTTTGAAAACACTACTTCAATAATACTTGAGAGATTTGGATTGCGAAGAAATGTTAATTAGCTATCGTATTTCATTAAATTTTAATTAAATTTTTGATAAAAATGAAGAAAAGGGGAGGATTTCCCGATGACTTTAATTTTGCCTTATGTAATCAAGGTCATGACCCTCAAGTGACCTTCAAGAGGTTTTAGCAAACATAAATAAGTAATAAATAATATTTTATTTACTTCTCTACAAAATTTGTCCAATCGACAACAGTATGATCATTAAGTTCTAATTCATTTATTAGAACTCTATATCGTGGTGACTAAAACATAATCGATAAATTGACAAATTGCAGGAAGGCTTAAATGTATGCCTCTAACTATATTTCACGAAATGCACTGACTTCAAAATTACATATTACTCTTTGTCGTTTACGATCTTTAATACCTTTATAATAACTATGTATTAAAATATATGATTCTCAGTAACATTACTAAGCTAAAGTCGCCTGTATTCCGGATCATAATTTTTGTATAACAATTATTTTTTTCTTCTTTTACAGATTCGAAAATTTTTTTCCAGGATTGAAGTCCATGTCGTAGTTCTGGGTTACGTTAAGTACAAGATGAATATAACTAAACTATTATACAAGAGAAGGTGGTGCTATGGTCAGTGTATGAAAGGTGATCCTTTTTAACATTTCCGCTATTAGATGGCAAAATTCAGTAACTACTTAGCGAAATAATTTCTCGGTTCATCGTCGTTACATCATGACGATAATATACACATACACAATAGTCAGAATTAATTACATACAGAATTAATTACATATTAAAGCGTGTAAATTGTAAAGAATTTTAGGTAATAAAAATTGTTTAAAAATTAAATTAACAATGTTAGTCGCCAGAACTCTTCACAGAACTATGTAACTTTTCAATTCCTTTTGAACCTTTTTTGGTAAAATAAGTGATGTGTGAACCTGGCGTATCATTTTGTAGTTTGGGTTTCTCAGCTTAAATGGCCGGAACTATTTGTTTAACTTATATAGAACTATAGAACTATCGAAAATAAGCTCAGAACTCTTCATGTTTAGTGAGTTTCCACCAAGTGATACGCCAACTTCACAGTGATACTACCTTTAATTGATAAATATGCCGATTGGGGGAGACCTTTCCAATAACCTTGACCTTATCGAGGTCATGACCCTGAGTGACCTCCAAGAAATTTTAGCTGTCGCTCGTTATTCGTTAAAAAGTTATTAATAAAAAAACTTTAAGAAATAACGTCTTATTTCTCCTATAGACAATATTATATACAATAGTAAAATAACTCCATATCCCCCTTACCAAAAGAGATCTTAGGCATAGGATAAAGTGAGGTGGACCTTATTTTGCGTGGAAAGTAAGACACCCCTTGGCAGAAGAGAAAGTGGGATAGACCTCGCTTCGCGTAGAAAGTCGGACACTCCTAAGCAGGGTGGGGAAAGTGGGGTGGATTTCGCTTCGCGTGGAAACTGTGGAAAGTCGAACGCCTCTAGGCAGAAAGGGAGGTGAGGTCGACCTCGCTTCATATGGAAAGTCATGCGCCCCTAGGTAAGGAGGACGGTGGGATATTGCTTCACATAGGAGGTTGTATAAATGCATGATACTGAAATTGCACTTTAACTCTAAATATTTCAAAAACTATAAGAGGCCACCTAGTTGTTAAGGCAAAATAATTCAAGAACATGACAACATATGTCAATCAAGGCTAACAAGGCTATCAAGGCTGGGTGCCCTGTAGTAAATAATTACCAAGTTTTCAATATAATATCAGAAAGAGACTTGAGAGGCCATCCCCGCCATTCCGACATTTTTCGCGTGACACTTGAAAGCCACCGACACTAGCGACACCAACATCAATTCTATAAACTGATGTGAACTACGTACATCACATTTTCGATACTGTTGATAAAATCGTAATGTCGATAAATGAATTTGATGCTACATCCGAATTATCCACGAATTGTGAATAAAAATAACTAATATACAAAAAAATGTTTTTTTTTTAATCAGACAAGATGTTTCTTGTAGATTTTTGGATGCTGAAAACGATGATACAAGTTAAATTTCACTAACACGTCAGGTTTTCAAAATTATTGAAGTTTAAAGTATTAGATGTACAACTTTGCTTCCGCCATTTTTTTTCCGAAATTCGAGGCTTTATTGTAAAAAACTCGTTATGCATTTATGATTCAAAGTATTGTCCACCGCTG
>NW_017299802.1:3859-4460 GCF_001594075.2 Trachymyrmex cornetzi
ACCACTTTCGCAACATGGGGTCGAGCATTGTCATGTTGCAAAATCACTTTATCGTGTCTCTCGTTGTATTGCGGCCGTTTTTCTTTCAATGCTCGGCTCAAAAACGCATCAATTGCGTTCGATACCGATCGCCTGTGATTGTTTCAGTTTTAACAGCTCATAATACACTACGCCGAGCTGATCCCACCAAATACAGAGCATGACCTTGGAGCCGTGAATATTCGGTTACAAAACCTTTTTTTGTGATATTTGAAATGTTTTTGTAAAAGAGATTAATGTTATCTTGAAATTGTAATCAGAAGTCATCGATGTTATTGTTCATCCTCTATAAAATGTATTTTTTTAAATTTCGATATCTTACTTTTTAGTTACGTTATGAAGAATTCAAATAGTTTTTCTAAGACAATAAATTTTCCACTTATGACAATCAAATCATTATACTTTTAATTTCTAGTTTGTGGCTATCGATACACAGTGTAATTCATTGTTATAGATTCCGCTAAATGTATATGTACATATACAGGATGGTCCACTTAAATCGAGCATCCGAAATATCTCGCTTATTTTTGATGATATAAAAAAAGCCGTCCACCTGAAGCAG
>NW_017299803.1:0-1063 GCF_001594075.2 Trachymyrmex cornetzi
ATGTTCTTCCAACAAAATAATATGGAGAGTTTAGAGGATGCGTCAGTTGACTTCATTTCGCAATTCTCTCTATCTACGCTCTCCGGTAGGTCGGGAAGAACAGGGAAGGACACAGGGAGACCTTAAGGGTAAAGAAAATAAAGTAGAAGTGAGTTTGGCTATATTATTTTAATGTTGATTGCACAAGGCATTATATTGTTAATCACTCGAGGTTTGGTGGTTATTAAGATGGGCCTCGTGGTCTTTCGTACGGGCGCCACGTGTGGCGGAGATGGCGGAGGTCTTGGTCGCGGCGGTGGAGTTGCGGTGATCGTGCGTTCTACGGCGTTGGCTTTGTGGGCCGTACTCGGGGAATCCGCGATATCGGCCGGCGCGGTCGGCGCGATGGTGGTAGATCTATGGATGTCCCCTGTGCTTTCCTCCCAGTGGCGGGAAGGGTCGAACTTCCCTTCGCTGAAGAGCTCCCGCTAGAGCCTCTTCAGATGGACGCGCCAGCCCCCACGTTTGCCGCGCGGTCGCTTATTTAGTGGCATCTACGCCAAATAAGAAGCGTTGTAAGAAAGGCGTTTTTTGGAGAAAAGATAGGGAGGTGGGAGTGCAGAGGCCTCGACGCCGAGAAGGTGCTCGTTTAGAGTTCCGCTGGGATTTTGGTTTCGACGTCGCTGTGGGCAGCGCTGTTGAAACCAGGCGAGGATGTAGCCCGTCAGACGCCGTGGTTGGCGCACGATCGGGGCTGGATTTCAGCGGAAAGTACGGAAGATCCGGAGCGCTAAGTTAAAGCGCTAGGTATGCTTACCGTTATGGATCTTTTGGAAGGAATAAGGCGACTTGTCTTTAGATGCTCTGCTTTATATACTGTTTACTTCGTGGCCCCTCGCGGCAAGGGGATGTTTTCGCTCACGTGCCATTGCGAAATCGCTATTACTTGCTGATTGTGTAATTTATGATTTATTCTAATGACAATAGGGTTTTAGTTAGATTGCGCGTTTTATTCTGCTACAGGGGTTGCGAGATTCGTATTGGCGCGCTTGGCTATCGTGTATCGCAGCTCGTTGCGGCAGGG
>NW_017299803.1:1247-3031 GCF_001594075.2 Trachymyrmex cornetzi
GTTGCGCGGCGATGCATTGCATTGGCGTTATGCGTTTTTATAGTTTTCCCGCAGGTCTGCGGTTTTTCCCAACAGCTGCGTCAAGGTCAGTTGTTATCTTGATTATTCCTTACATCATGTTAACGGTGTTTTCTCGTAAAAGTGCATCTTGCATCGTTTTCGGCATTTATGTTTTGGCGCAGGCGCGGTATGCGCGGCGTTCGAACGCGACGGTTTCGGTGGCTTGGCCTATAGCTACACGCGCTTGTAGTTGGCACGTATTATATCGTTCGCTATATTCCGTTCTCGCGCTCGCTTGGTAAACGGACGGGGCGTTATATTGTAGGCGCACCGGACGTTACACCGAGCGTGCCTCTTTTGCTGCGTCCGACAGTTGCACCTCGGCTAAGCGAATTCTCGCTGCGTCAGCTTCCACGCAAAAATTGTAACAGTTTGAGCCAATGGTGAACTGGAGCACCTCCATGATCTTCATAACAGCAGATAGGCTATCGTTGAATGTGCATACAGCAACATCCGTTGCTATGTCAACTTTTTTATCGCTTGAAACATTCTTCGGTGCAATATTCCACAATATTCCACAAAATCGAATTAAAACATTCATTATTATTTTGAGTGTATCCACCCAAACAACGTTCGAGCAAATCGTCACGACTAAGATCTTCGTATATTGGTTTGATAGCGTTGAAAACTTCGATGGGTAGCGCTGGTTTATGTTTATAACGAATTTAAATTGTTTTCAGCACATGCTTTTTGCCACGAGCACCAAGAGTAGCGCCTTGAGGGCAGTTTCCGTGCTGCGGATTTTCGTCTGTCGAAAGTTTATGATAAAGGGTTGCCCAAATTTCTTTTTTTATATTTTTAACTGAATTTGCGTTTCGACAAATACTTAGGCCATAATATATTGTAAGTTCATCAATTAATTTGCCCGTTAATTTTCCTTTTCCGCCAAGGCTTTTCGTTGATTTTTTAAATTTCGTAAACGAGTTCCCATGCGTTTTTGAATATGAGCGATGCATTCTTTTTTCTTGACGATAATATCGACGTGAGGTTTTGCATCCGTTACGCCTTTAAATGTTGTGCTATCGCCATCACCTATGTAATTTGTATATTTAACGTCGTGCAGTTCGATCGAACGCTGAAACATCTCAAGTACGCCGTCCACTTCCATTTTTCCAGCAGAGCCACTGTGACTGCTTTGACAATTTTCTGCGTGCGTTGTCACCCATTCTTCATATTCAGCACTGTCGTCATGTTTTTCCCAATACTCGCACAATTTACAATACTTGGATTTTACGATAACGTCAATAACTTTAGCAGTATGGCAACTGATGAGCGTTACGATTCCGTATAAAGAAGAAAATCCGCGTTTTCGCCATGAGCCATCGCCTGAAACCATGATTCCATCAGTCTGTCCTTTTGTAATGCTTATCTCCTTTTCTTCTTTTGCTGCCTGTTTCATAGTCATAAAACGAACTGAATCTGTAGCTATTGCAATTGTTTGTACAATTGAGTCATAAAAAGAGTGAAAAATCGGAGCTGCCAAGTCCATGAAAGTACAGAACTTTTTCATTCCTTGTAAGCCAATGCCTAGTATTCTCATTACAAAAGTAATTCGTTTATTTATCTCGTAGCCGTTTTTTATGTATGGAGAGGATGAACAATATTTATCTTCACAATTTCCACAGGAAATAATTACTTTGAAACCTAATCCTCGCTTACTAGTCTCCGACAAAATCACGTCTTTGCCGCACGTTCTGCACACTAAACACGCCGAAATCGCACTT
>NW_017299803.1:3110-6156 GCF_001594075.2 Trachymyrmex cornetzi
CTTAAAAATAAAATTGAAAACTAAACGTGTACAGCGTGCACTCGTACTAGCGTCGAACACGTGCGTCGACAAGCGTTCAACGTACTGAATACTATAGACTATGAAGTTATACCGGTTTTCTAACCTATTGATGTTTAGGAATGCTAGTAGCTCCCCCTATTATCTACTTTCAAAAGCACGAAGGTAAAATAGGTCTCATATTTATCAGGACAGTGAAAAATTAGAAGCGCGTGAAATATGTATTGTATTCGTGATATATAATACATACATACAATAATTTCGTGAGTTTTGATACATTGCAACTTTCTCGACTACAAGTATTTAAACATATATTTTAAACAATTTTACCGCTATGAAACTATGCTCATCGTATTTTTGACATGTTAAAGTATCGATTAAGCAAAAAAAAATTTTTTTGATTTTTTGAAAATTCTACAGTGGCATAAGGCCTTAACTACCGCACCTCAAAAATCAATAAAATTAGACTTATTCGACGCGTTTTTGCACGAAACGAAAGAATCTGGCAAAAAAGTGTCGCTCTGCCCCGTGAGTCGAGATATTAAGCGTTAAAGTTGACGACTATTGAGGTTAGGAAATCTGTCACGAAATACTGCCATGTAAGCACGCATTGCGGTTATCTTTTTCATGATCTGTGACAATTCACTACTTTAAAAACAATTCACTGCTGTAGAAACAACGATTCACCGCTTTAAAAACAATTCACTACTTTAGTGGAATGGAGGAAACAGTACCAAGATGATAAATGTTTATAACGAAAAATATATTCTAATTAACGTTGTATGGTGCAATATTATTCGCATTTGATCCAATTTGGAATTAATTTCATAAATAAATTATTGAAACATAACTAACAATGATTTTAACGATACGAATAAGGATTTTATTCACCTTTATATCAATGTATCTCTTACACGAAATCTTATAAACAACCTTCGACTTCTTATCACGAGGTAAGGGGTCCTTATGTACCAAAATAAATTCACTCAATTTATCAACACTATAAAACGATACTCTCATATGCTCGCTATTCAATCTACTAAACTTCTCATTAATACCACGAATGAAAGGGACAGTGAACCACGAAGGATGCACTACATTAACGCCATTATCACTAACAACATTCTTCCTATTACTAGCCATAATAATATTCTTCAAACGGTTGTTAATGTTCTCAAATATAAAGCTTAAAGGATAATCATTCTCTAACAATACTTTAATTACGAAACACAAATTATCAAAGTGGAATTTAGTTATTTTTATTCGAGCAGATGACGGTAGCATTGGATAGACAGGCATATGTTCCCAAGGTAAATGAAATGCTTCAGGATGTGAATGTTTATGAGGTTGAAGGGGATCCGACGAGGAGAATGGTATGGGCTTACGCGCCTTATTAGTTAGTTGGAAGGAAAGAATATATAAGTATCTAATTCCACATATAGAAGTTTATTATGCAATGATGGGATACTTCCGAGGGCCTACGCTCTTCCGAAAATACATAAGCAGGACTGCCCCTTTCGTATAATAGTTTCTTCGATAAATAGCCCTTTGTATTCGTTAGCAGTGTTCTTTCATAGTATTATCGTTAAAACAATTCCTAAGGCCGATAGCCATATCGATAATAGTTTTAAACTTGTTAAGGAACTGGATGGTAGGCGGTTGAGTGATGAATTTCAGTTATCATTAATATCACTGGATGTTGTTGGTCTCTTCACTAACGTTCCCATTGACTATGCGATGGACTGTATCCAAGACCATTGGCGATTCATTTCTAGAAATTGTTATTTACCGAAGGAGGAATTCATCAAAGCGATTCAGTTTATTGTCACGAGAGCAATTGCACAAGTTCCCGAATGTTAATATTAAGAACATATTAAGTGTACATATTACTAAATATTAATGTACATTTTTAAAAACATACCGAAAAGAAAAGAAGAAGCGTAAGGCCGAAATTACGAAAGCAATTAATAGAACTCGGCCGTTGCGTCCTTGATCGATAATCAGAACGCTCTGATGAGGAAGCGCTGATTCGGTAAGGACGGCCGAGGAGAGCACGGGATAAAAGGACAAGATGCGAAGCAGACGCAGGTCATTTTGTAAAAGTCATAAGCGCATCACGTTACTCGATTCGTTAACTAGTTATATTAAGTGGTTTGTCGTAATTATAAAAACCCTTACGATTAAAATAGTGAAAAGGTGATAACAGATCCAACTAAGTGTTTACATGAGAAATAAACTACTTTATTAAAAAAAGTCTATAAAAGTTATTCAGTGTTTTAATTGGTGATACGCCTATAGTCGTCCCCGCTGGATCCCGAACCCGTATCGTCAAATACCGGTACAACATTATTTTAGATTCTACTTTCTTTATTTTTGATAGTGTTATTTATAAGCAGAATTACGGGACTCCTATGGACTCCCCGTTGAATCCCGTCATCGCGGAACTAGTTATGCGTAAGTTGGAAAGGGGGTGATCCCGATTGACCACGGCTAGATTGGACACCACCAAGCACAGCGACCGGTGCTTAGGAGCTTTGTAGTCTCAAGCGCTGTGAGTGGCTCGTGTCCAACTGGGTGCCACCCAGGAGTTACAAACTCCTACTGTTCTCGAGGTACCACGGTTTGCAGCGCCCTCACTAAGTGACAGGTCTCACGGACAGAACTAAACTTCGTAATGTGAGTGATCCGCCATATTAAAACTGTATGAAGTAACGAAGAGTACGATACGAGGTTATCAATGTGACTGGTTATCAATGTGTCTGGTTATCAATGTGACTGGTTATCAATGTGACTATTTTATATGTTCAAACACATACATGCACGCACCCATATATCGACACAATACATATATTGATATACATATGCTTGTATACAGGGAATGGAAGTAACTCGTTACTTGTAACGAAGTTACAGTTACAAGTTACTTTTTTTGTAACTTTACTAGTAACTGCGTTACTTTTTTTCTTTGGTAACTGTAACGGTAACGAAGTTACATTTTTTTGGTAACGGTAACGAATTTTACAGTTAC
>NW_017299803.1:6521-22299 GCF_001594075.2 Trachymyrmex cornetzi
TATAATAGTTATAATTTTACACAATTTTTTACAATGCGCTTGAGACTAGAGAAGCCTCTAGGCCAATCCGCTGTGATTGTTGGTCGTTGATTTAAAAAAAAGTAACGGAAAAGTAACGAAAAGTTACTTTCTCAAGTAACGGTAACTGTAACCAGTTACTTTTAAAAATCGGTAACTAGTAACGGTAACTTGTTACTTTTCCTACTCGGTAACGAGTAACTGTAACTTGTTACTTTTAAAAAGTAACTTTCCATTCCCTGCTTGTATATAATTTTTGTAATAAAGTGTGGTTTAAGAATGAAACAATGTTATAATTTTTTTTTAGGTAATAATCGCAAAAAAATGTGTAAATATTTAATATATAAAGATTATAAAGCATGCATGTTCCGTACGTACAGACGTTAATCTATCTCACTCGCACAGTCGCTCTCTCACTCACTCACTCGCTTACACACTAGAAAGGTTAGTTCCGTCCGTGAGCCCTGTCACTCAGTGAGGGCGCTGCAAACCGTGGTACATCGAGAACAATAGGAGTTTGTAACCCCTGGTGCCACCCGTTAGAAAGTAGAGCTTTGTCTTTGATTCAGTTTCCGTTGCCCCTTTACTATAGATACGTTGATGATATAATAATGGCAGCACCTGTTTCTTCAGTTAGTTCCATTCTTGACGTCTTTAATTCTCAGCATCTTAGGCTTCAGTTTACCATGAAAGTGGGAGGTGATAGATTGAATTTTTTTAGATGTAACAGTGATTAGGGATAATGAGTTGATAGAGTTCGATTGGTACCGCAAGCCAACCTTTTCGGGTAGATATTTGAACTTTTGGTCACAGCACCCGGTTTCTCAAAAAATAGGTACAATCGCGGGATTAGCTATAGGGTGATTTTGCTTTCGAATGCTAAATTTCACTTTGATAATTTGTGTTTCGTAATTAAAGTATTGTTAGAGAATGATTATCCTTTAAGCTTTATATTTGAGAACATTAACAACCGTTTGAAGAATATTATTATGGCTAGTAATAGGAAGAATGTTGTTAGTGATAATGGCGTTAATGTAGTGCATCCTTCGTGGTTCACTGTCCCTTTCATTCGTGGTATTACTGAGAAATTTAGTGGATTGAATAGCGAGCATATGAGGGTATCGTTTTATAGTGTTAATAAATTGAGTGAATTTATTAGGGTGCATAAGGACCCGTTATCTCGTGATAAAAAGTCGAAGGTTGTTTATAAGATTTCGTGTAAGAGTTGCGATGCGAATTATGTGGGACAGACGTGTAGACAACTGAAATCAAGAATCACAGAACACAAGAACCACCTCCGGTGGAACACGTCTGCTCGCAATGTTATAACGGAACATCGGTTGTAAGAGGGATATGAATTTGACTGGGACAACGTTGCAATATTGGACGAGGAGCCTCACTACAACCTGCAGATGGATATGGAGGGGCTTCCGAAGGCCTACCTCCCGATTATAGATAAATTATAAAAGCTCGAGTTGTTGTCACGTCTTGTCAGTCGGTGTCGTTCGTACACAGTAATAAGTCCTTCTGACGAGATTTTTTATCACTTTACAATTTTCATTAATACTAGCTGATATCTAAAAAGTGACTTACCGTGTCTGATACCGACTGACCAATATATCAGGAACCGGTTCTTGAATTATTCATGATAATGTTTGCGATACGGTGCTTTGTAATTGTGGTGAGCGTTCTTATTTTCGGGATTTCGGGATAATTAATTATATTATTAAAGTTTTTTGATAAATTAGTTACTATATTCTTTAATTCGTCATTTTTAATATACGCTTCTTTTTCATTTTCCTTTTCTTTCTTTTTGTTTAATTCTGGCATTTAAATTCTCGATGTAGGGGAGCTTACCATGACAGGATAACTTTTACTTTATATATGTTAGTTTGTATTTGCTCTGAGGAAGGCTCAAAAATGAGCCGAAACATGTAAGCGTGTTTGTTAAATAAAGAAGTTTCAAACTTCATAAGTGCATCATTTGCGCGACATCTTCTGCGCCTGATTCCTAACGCCCGTATTTTTTCCAATTCTTTGATTTATAAGGAGTCTTGGTTGGTTTGATTTGTTATACGAACATATAATCGATATATTGATATAACTTAACTAGAATTGTTATATTTTATGTTTTACAATTTAGCTTATAAATGTTTTTTTTACCTAATTTTACTTCCAAAAAGGTATAATCTAACATAAATACTTTAATAATACTTAGAATGATATTTATTTCTCTAATCGACATAATGGATTGTTATGAACCATTTTCATGTCCACTTTTGGTCCAACAAGATCGCGTATATTGTTTAAACCATATTTAATCATTGTTGGCCTAAAATAAAAAAATTATGTACATTAAATTTTTATATGGAATTACGAATCGTTAAATCATATCTATTTTCACACATACCTTTCTAATGATAAACCCCACGCAATGACATTTACATCAGGAGGTAGATTCATTGGCAATAACATTTCAGGTCTAAACATACCGCTATTACCAATCTCTATCCATTTCTCTAATCCATTATGAAAACAGAATATTTCCATACTCGGCTCAGTGTATGGATTATACGCAGGTTTGAATTGAAGTTGAGTAATACCAAGTTTACTAAAGAATTCATATAAAGTGCCAATAAGATTACCCAATGTAAGGTTATAATCGGCAATGACACCTTCAATTTGATGAAATTCGGCAAGATGAGTCGCATCTAAAGTTTCATTGCGAAATACTCTATCAATACTGAAGTACTTGATCGGTTTAAAATCTCCCTGCAAAATATTTTTATAATTTCGTTTCATCCTTAGAAAAGTAATTTGTATATATTAGGTGTTAAACTTAATTCCTATCGCTCGCTACTAGAGTGCTGGCTCCAACGCTGGCGAGTTTCGACGATGAAGTCATATGTCTTTTGTAGACATCACTGAAAGTAATTTAATCCTCACAGGTTAGATTTCTCGACGCCAAAGAGATTTTCCAATCAATCGAAAATGAATCGCGATAAGCTGTTTTTCCGACATGTGCTTCTTCACTACTTCGACCTCAAGAAAACCGCAGCTGAAGCGCATCGCTTATTATCCGAAGTGTATGGTGATAAAACTCCATCGGAAAGAACATGTAAAGTTTGGTTTGAACGCTTCCGAAACGGTGATTTTGATGTGAGAGACAAAAAATGTCCAAGACGGCCGAAAAAATTTGAAGATGTCGAGCTGTAAGAATTACTTGATGAGAATCCAGCTCAAACATTTTTAGTTATCGAAACAGTTAAATGTTACTCCAAAGGCCGTCTCAAAACGCTTGCATGCCATGGGAAAGATCCATAAGGAAGGGAGATGGCTACCACATGAGTTGTCAGAAAGTGCCATTTCGAATCGTTTGACTATTGCGACTTCTTTGCTTGTCAGGTAGAAAAAAAAGTTTTTTGTGGCGCATCGTAACTGGCGATGAAAAATGGATTTATTTTGATAATTCTAAGCGGAAAAAATCATGGGTGGATCCCGGCCAACCATCTACTTCAACGCCGAAGAGGAATATTCACGGGCATAAGACCTCGCTGTGCGTTTGGTGGGACCAGGAAGGTGTGCTGTATTACGAACTCTTGGGTCCAAATGAAACTGTTACAGCTGATCGCTACAAACAGCAATTATACCGATTGAGTGACGAATTGGTGCAAAAAAGATCATCCGTAGCCAACAATCGACGCAAAGTCATTTTGTTGCATGATAACGCTCGACCGCATGTCGCGAAAAGCGTGAAGCAGACACTTCGAGAGCTTGAATGGGAAATTCTGCCACACCTAGCGTACTCCCCAGACTTGGCACCGTCGGATTACCATCTCTTCCGGTCGATGTAACACGCACTTACGGACACACACTTCTCCAGTTACAACAAAGTCCAAAAATGGGTGGATGAATGGATCGCCTCGAAAGACACCGCGTTCTACCGTCGTGGGATTGCCCTGTTGCCGGAGAGATGGGAAAAAATAGTATAAAATGGAGGAAATTACTTTGATTAAGGTATTCATTCATCTTCCCTTCGAAACAAATCGATTTTCGAGACGAAAAAACGATAGGAATTAAGTTTAACAACTAATACTTACTTCTCCGTCGATTACTTACTTTCTCCATAAGTTTATATAACATTCGTGCACTATTGGATGTTGTATGAGTACGCAGCAAATTTTTTTGTGACTGTTCCAACTTCCAATCATATCTATAACCTTGAGATCCATATGCTCCTTTACTGTGAACAGTCGTCACTCTTTCCAAATATTCCATAGGGAACTGTGTGCTAAGACAAGGTTCTAAAAGATAAAACTAATTTTTTTGTCAATGCTTTTAAGCATTCATACATTAATGTAAAATAAGATACCAGAGATGAAAAAAGTATCGTGAGCATCACGAGCAGGATGTTGCTGCGGCTGGAAAAGAGCGTCAAAATTCCAAAAAGAACTTTCTATGTAATTATTTGACGGCATTTCAGTAAATCTGAAATAGAACAATTTTTAATGTGAAAAATAAAAGTCAATACAACATTAAAATATATAAAATTTTCGAGATTTTAAAAAGAGTAAAAATCTTGTAAAGAAAAATTTATGTTGTTTACCCCATTTCTAAGAAGATTTTCCTGAATTCATGACGAACTTTTAACAATGGATGTAAATGTCCTATTTGAAGTGACGTACCTAGAGCGTCAAAATTGTATGGTTTAAATTTTTTATCTTTCCAAGCACCATTTACCAATAAATCTGATGTCAAGTCTGCTTCTAGCTTTTCTATTTTCGTAGAAAAATTTGGTCCCTTTTCAAGATGCATAATTTTTATCATCCTGCCATTATGAGAAGAAAAATTTTTTAAATAAAATGTTATGTACTTTTACGTTGTTCTTTACTTGTTTTATTTTGCTTACACCTCTTGCAATAACTTTCTCTTCTTATATTCTGCTTTAACATTTTCCGGGACATTTGTAAGATTCTTCAAATGTACCTGAATGATATCTATAATGGACGGTGCTTTCTTTTGTACAGTAGGAATGTTTCCACTTTTATCAAGCTTGATCCATCCTGCAACCATCGCCTTGGAAAAACCTACTTTAGCATAAGGGCTAGATTTGATGAGTTTGGCCTGAGGTATCCCTTCATCAGGGATAGCATTGTAAACGGTCGCTTCGTGACTGCCATGTTCTATTACGTATTTTCCTTCGTCGGTAATTTCCCATTTTTTTTGGGAAATCGGTTTTATCGTGATCAACTGTAAGTATAGGTTAATGATCGCGGTCATTATACAATTTAGCTCCTAAGGCCAAGTTTCACAACTCACGGTTAACTCTTAATCGAGATTCAACTTATTTCTCATCTTTTTCCAATTCTAGAATTGAAAAGAGATAATGAATAAGTTGAACCTCGCGGTTAAGAGTTAACCGTCAGTTGTGAAACTGGGCCTAATCAATAAAATTAGGCTTATTCGATGCGTTTTTGCATGAAACGAAAGAATCTGACAGAAATAAGCATTGCTCTGCCTCGCGAACTGAGATATTAAGGGGATACTGAAGTTATCAACGGAGTCATTTCTCAAACCATTTCATTTTCCTTATCCTTTCTAAAAAAGGAGATGTTAAATCGATATTCGAATGTATCGAAGTTTATTGTCGCTTTTCCGTGATGCTGATTGGTTTTCTCGCTGCGCTTACTTCGTGAGCGGCTGTCATCACGGAGATCGATCGTTTGATGGATGTGTAGTTGTGGGCAGAGTTGGGCATAATCGATTATTTTCGATAATCAATTACTTAAACAATTCCTGTAATCTCTTAATTACAGAGTAATCAATTACTTTGGTAATCATAATTACTGGTAATTATACTGTATGATTACTAAGAATTCAAATTACTTAGTAATCATACTGTGATTACTAAGTAATTGATTACTCCGTAATTAAGAATGATTACCAAAGTAATTGATTACTCCGTAATTAAGATTACAGGAATTGTTTAAGTAATTGATTATCGAAAGTTGTGGATTACGTCGAACTCTGCTACGGATCCGTCTATTTTGTTGATGCTTAGAGGTGGGCACTATTCGAACAATTTTTTATTTTAAATATTATTTGAATAGAATTTTATTTATTATTTGCATTATGTATTATTTATATTAATCATTATTCGTATTATTCGCCATTGTATTATTGATCATTATTCGTTATTCGTATTATTCTTCATTTATATATTATTCGCTACTTAGTTGTTCGCATTATTCGTTATTTGCATCATTCGTTATTTGCATTATTCATTATTGGCATTATATGTTATTCACATTGTTATATTTTGTATTATATTGTTCCTAGAACACGAGACTTGAACATGTCAAATGAGCCTAACATAATCAATATTGCAGAGGAAAGGGCTAACTAATTTACAATTTCTTTTAGTTACCAACGAGATCAATTTTATTCGAATTATATGTACATTATTCATTCGAATACATTGTATATTCGAATAAATTTCAGGGTTGATAAAAATCATGGTTTTTTTAAAAAGTGCAAAACATTGTGTTTTTTTTGCTCAAAATATGTTTTTAATGTTTTAAACATGTTTTAAACAATACTTGAAAAAATATGTTTAAAACAGTTTAAAACATGATTTTTAAAAATATTGTTTAAAACATGTTTAATTTTAGTTAAACTACTTAATTAATTTTATTTACATTTTATTTACCTTTATTTAATTATTTACATTATTAAAACATCTGATATTTATAGGTTATTCTTATTTCAACTAATTTCAAGATCATCATTAGATCTTAAGAATGAGGTATTTTTCGATTGCGACCGGGTTTCCACAGTTTCCAGTGTTTCCAGTGACCCCTTTGATGGTTAAAATACTTTTGGTCGACCGTTTTAATAATCATCGCTGAATTCGGTCATATAATTTTTATAGCTTTTTTTTAGATATTTTAAAAAATTTAAAGTGCAATTTTTGTATTGTTTTATTTATATCTTACTCGATGAACATTTCTTGCGTCATTTCAGCCTTTAACATTTGATGACAAAAATAAAATGTTCGCGATCGTTGCGAACTTTAATAAACACAGTGAACGTATCCTGTAGCGGTGCTCGATTCCCTCACCACACTCCACGTGATCACAAGCTGTGCGGAGCGTGGTTGTGCTTTAAACGCGGTATGCCAGCATATATTTAGAATCAAAATTTAAGAATGATGTAGTTTCGTATAGTCAGAGTAGGAAATACTAGTTCACATTCAAAGCAGTATACTGTGTGTTCTGTAACTTTAATACAATAAACAATGGAATCTGAATCTTCTGTTAATATCGATTTATTGAACGCTGCAACATCAAGTCAAGAAATTTTGTTGGATGGTACGTTTTTTGAAAAGTTATCTGTAAAATCAACTTCAACTACAACTGTGGCTGTGTGCAAGAAATGTTTGCCGGATAAAGTAGAAATAAGAGGATACAAGAATTGTTCTTCAAATTATTTAAAACATCTGAAAAGAAAACATGGCGACTGTGTTGAAGAATGTAAATTGTATTGTAAACAGAGAAAGACAGAAATGACACAATCCACTTCAGCTTCACCAAATAGATGTGTTCGTAGATCTAAATCAAATTTATACACACAAGAGTCTTTTGATGAAGATATTGTTAAATTTGTTTCACATTCAATGATTTCATTAAACTGTATAGAAAATCCATACTTATCAATCATTTTTGAGAAATTAAATATCCAGAAGCTTGGATTGACATTAATGAGTCGCAGAAATTTGGGACGACGTCTAAAAAAATACTATAACGAGCAGGTTTTGGAAATCAAGGAACTGTTACAGAAAGTGACTTACGTCCGTCCTACTGTAGATATTTGGTCCGGTCGGAAAAGAAGTTTTTTAGGGGTAACTGCCCATTGGATTGATCCTGTCACACTGAAAAGGAGATCAAGAGCATTAGCGTGTCGCAAATTTTCAGGAGTGCATAATTATGAACATATTACGGAACAACTACAACAAATTCATCAGGCTTTTAACTTAGACTCAAATAAAGTCGTTCCTACCATTACCGATAATGTAATTTTGTTAAAGCATTTACAAAATTTGGAATCCATCCCGAAAGTATTGGAACAAATAAAGGAGAGTCGAGTGAGAGTTCAGATGAAGATGTAGGAGATCCATTGGAAATTGAAAGTGAAGAAGACATTACCGAATTTGAAATTTGTCAAGCGCGTTTACCTTCCCACTTACGTTGTTGTTTACATACATTGAATTTGATAGCAACTGCAGATCTTACCACACGTGCTTACCACTAATCCAAAATTCACCAAAATTGTCCAAGATTCACAAGAGTGTAATAGAGAAGTGTAATTTGCTGTGGAAAAAAGGTAACCAACCTAAAAGTGCTGAAATCATACATAATGTTTTAGGACATAATCTTAGTCGACCCGGAATAACCAGATGGAATAGTTTATATGATGCTATGAAACAAATTTTGACGATAAAAGAACAAAACAATGTTCTTCATAAAGCACTCGGCCTTAAGCACTCATTTCGTGAAAATGAATTTGATTATATGGAAGAATATTTATCTTGCTTGAAGCCAGTGGCCGAAGCATTGGATATGCTTCAAGGAGACAACAATAGCTATTACGGTTTATTATTGCCAACAATTCTGATGTTGGAAAAGAAACTTAAAAAATTGCAACAAAACGTTTATCAGTATTGTAAACCCATTGTAGAGGAATTATTGGTACATGTAGAAAGACGTTTTCAAAATTTTTTGACACTTAACAATCCTAATGCAGAAAGGGCAATTATCGCAGCATTGAGTTACCCTAGATTTAAGAACAAATGGTTCACTTGCATTCAGCCCGAAAATCAATGTCGATTGAAAAATTTATTTATTACTGTTCTATCAAAAGAATTCAATACGCCTTTAAATATCGATGACGAATTATCTACGGTGAATACCACAAAGGAAGATGAATTTTTTGATTTTGATGATGCCGATGTGGATAATAATTTTTCTTCATTGGGACGTCCCTGGACCAGAGCCGAACACTCCGCATCAATATTTTTTGCGGATAAGTCTCGATCTCTAGATTTGTTAAATTTATATACAGAAATAAAAAACGTTTTCTTAAAGTTTAATACTCCTTTGCCATCATCGGCACCTGTTGAAAAATTATTTTCGTTAGCCACAATAATAAATAATCCAAAAGGCAATAGATTATCAGATGAACACTTTGAACAGAGAGTGATAATCAAAGCAAATTTAACTTATGCTCATTCAGAAAAAAATTGTGGATAGGCGTATATACCGAAATTACTCTATAATGCATCCTATTTAAAAATGTAAAATTACCGTTAAATTCAATTTGACAATTATTTACGGTAAACTTATGGTAAAATGATAATTTATTGTTTTTATTTGTAATTTTGGTAAAATTGCGCAAACAAATTTATTTATGTTTTTCATATTAATGCATAAAATAAAAATTTTTAAAGTGCCTTTAGTTTAGACTATGTACGTAATTTTTGTAATTATTATATATTCAATATATATATGTATATATAATAATTTAAAGAAATAATATTACATATTAATATTACGTAATTAGTATATAATAAATATATTATATTGTATACCAATATTTAATATCAAAATGGAAATATGAGTTAAATAAAGCATTTTCAACTTAATGATTAAAGACTGTATGCTTTTACATTAAATTATTTTATTTTCATAATTTTTTTAAAATTGCTATTTTACCGGCCTACAAAAATTACTGACTAATTTATCGTAATTTATCAAGTAAATTACCGTCAAATTTAGTCATTTTTATCTCTAATCCTATTAACGGTTTTTCTTTAGTTCAGTTTTATATGTTTTTTTAGTAAAACATACATGGGCAGCATTAACATATG
This sequence comes from Trachymyrmex cornetzi, assembly GCF_001594075.2. Taxonomy (NCBI): domain Eukaryota; kingdom Metazoa; phylum Arthropoda; class Insecta; order Hymenoptera; family Formicidae; genus Trachymyrmex; species Trachymyrmex cornetzi. Next base: position 16,465 of record NW_017299803.1, read on the forward strand.
ATATTCTTATAAATTAACAAGTATTTTGTTAACTTAGCAAATAATTTTTTTGATAGCCCGTGATCATCGTGTAAAGTTGAAATATTTTTTAATTTAACATTTTTTCTCACCATGGAAAGATACGTTAGTTACACATTATAAAATTGATTGTAAACAATTTGAAAGAATATTATTTGATACATTATATATGTTACGTCTTATATTTTAAACTTTATTACACCTTTACAATATTGTGTAACATTTTTCATTAAATGTGGCAAATGATCCTAATTGGTTCTTTTCCGTAGAATATGATCGTGTAAAGTAGTCACTGCGCTTGCCTTAGCGCCGAGGCACTACCGTGTCTTCAGATATAGAATAATAACTTAAGTAATTGTGAATGTAATCGTATCAGATTACAATTACAATTACTGTAATCGGGAATCTCCTATGATTACAGATTACTTGTAATTGTAATCACTGCGTGGACGATTACGATTACTACAAATGTAATCGTAATTTGTCAATACTACGATTACAAAATGCCCAACTCTGGTTGTGAGGTTAAGTTACATAATTACGCAGGGGTTAAGTTATATAATTATTTTTTCCGACTCTTTACATTGACAGAGGTTTAATAACTGATATGATCTGATCTGATCTAATGGAATTGATTTGTTAAATTTTTCCGACTTTTTACGTTGAGTGAAGAATGGACAGACAATAAGTATATTTCACTTTAATTGTAAATCACTTAATGAATAATGTAAAATTTTTGTAATAATCTTGAGGTTTAACAACTGGTACTGGATATGTTAAATGGAATTGATCAATGGAACTAATCATCACCCTGATGCTGTTGGATCAATTGATTTTGTAAACACTTTCCAATCCATACTTCGTTTTTATGAACCTTGTAAAATAAGAGAAAGAAAACGCTATAATCATAAAATGAAGGTACAAGTATAATGATAAGTATACAATGATAAGTATAAAGCTGAGAACGATGTGCTAAACTGAGAATGAAATACTATTCAAAGATACTATATGTATGTAGATATGTAAAATATTATTAATCTAATAATATTAATAGATGAGAATATTATATATCGTGTAGAAATTTGGTATATACAATGTTCGGTACATCCATCTGTTAATAGTATTAATACTTTAAATGGCCTTGATTATACCTATGAAAGTTATTTAGGCCCAGTTTCACAACTCACGGTTAACTCTTAACCGAGGTTCAACTTATTTCTCATCTTTTTCCAATTCTAGAATTGAAAAGAGATAATGAATAAGTTGAACCTCAGTTAACAGTCAGTTGTGAAACTGGGCCTTAAAAGTGATAATTTTATGTTTATCATGATACACACAAGATATCTTACATCATATATATACTAAATTTTCATTCAAAATGTTATACAATATCTTTTTTTAAACTTTTATCTTTTTTTTTATTAATAGATGGATATACCGAACATTGTATATACTGAACTTCTATACGATATGAATATTCTCACGAGATGTAATATTCTCATCTATTACATTTTATTCTCTCTTCTATTTCTTGCTTTAGCTTCAGTACAAAATTGTTCTTTGACGAATCGAGTCAGTTTCATAACGAATGTTATCAAACCCAAATAAGAATGCTGTGCAAACGTAGTATTAGTGATGTATTCTATTTTCAGTTATTAACCATACAGCACAGAAACTTGTAGTAACATTGCAGAAACGTTGCAATGTTGCAGATTACGCTGTAATATCGCTGCAACATTGCAGGTATTAGAAATTGTAATAAATAATACATATTACGTCACAAAATAACGTAATATAACATAATATACTATAACATTTGTTCTTTTTCTGTACTTTTTTTATTTATATCACAATTGTATTTCAAATTATATTCATTAATAATAAAATAACTATTTTTAATAATAGTTGCAGATACATCGCGCTGCAATATTGCTACGACATTACAGCGCAATCTTGCTGAAGGCGGACATTTTCATGATCTATGACATTACAACAAGGTTGCAAATACATTGAGCAATCTATATGCAATATTACAACATTGCAATGTTATGAGATATATGCAATCATTTTGCAATCTTTCTGTATTGTATGGGTAGTGGTTTTCAAGAAAAATGAAAGGAATTCATAAAAAGGACTGAAAAAATAGTTAAAAGAAGGAGAAGAGGTGTAAACAAAAGCATAATACTGTATAGAGCAAAGTTAGTATTCATTATACTTTTTTTTATTTATTTTTTTTTATTTTATTTTCTTTTCAGAATAATGATAACATTTTCTTTCTCTTATGAAAAAGGAAGAACTCATGGAAAGAAAAATAAAAAAAGAAGAAAAAAGTAAAAAGAAAGAAAAAAGTATAAAAGGAAGCTTAATGTTATATTCCCATACAGCGTAGAAAGATTGCAAAATGATTGCAGATATATCTCGTTGCAACGTTGTAATATTACAAATAAATTACGTGATGTATTTGCAATTGTTGCAATGTCATAGCATCATAAAAATGTCCGTTTTCAGTAATATTGCGCTGTAATGTCGTAGCAATGTTGCAGCGCAACTTATTTGCAACTATTATTAAAAATAGCTTTTTTATTATTACTGAATGTAATTTGAAATACAATTTGAGGTATAAATACAAAAATGCAGAAAAAGAACTAATCAATATATATTTTATATTATAAATAATTTTATATATAATGTAATAGATAGATCGATAGATAGATATAGAATTTAGTGATCCCCTAGGGGTTACAACATATTACACACACTTATACTACTAAACAACACGTTACCCTAACCAACTTATCCCCTATCTTAGCCTAACTTAACCTACGCAAAGAAGTGTATATAGTATATGTCCATATACGTAAACTTTAAAATATATATATGTATACCTGCACATAAAATTTGCAATTAAGTATAAAATATAATGATTATATTAAATTATATATTGATATATATATATACATATATAATTTAATATAATCATTATATTTTATACTTAACTGCAAATTTTATATGCAGGTATATATATATATATATTTACTAATATATTACCATATTATTATTATATATCGAGATTTAGCAGCCCCAAGTGTTTTTACATGAAAAATTTTTCTATTTTTAAATTAAATTTTTTCATTTTATACGGTTAATTCTTTAATTTTTTGTGGTAATACTTAAATTGAGCAAGGTAACGCAATTTTATGATAATGTTTTGTATAATGTTTTGAAGGAGAATTAAATAACCACAACTTTAGTTGGAAGAAGGAAATGTCTTTGTGTGTGAATGAATGTGATATAATAATTTCATTTAAGAGGAATTTAAACCATTTGGATCGGAATAGGAAGATTCTTCAATAAGTATACGTATACTTAGGTTTCATTGCATAAAAATTAAAGATGGTACCATTTGGATTAAGTAAATAATAAAGATAGTATCACTCGAGTTTTACTTTTCATTTTGTAAAATTTAACTTGGCGCCACAGTTGTTGATGTCAAATCGTTCGTTTCAAATAATACATACCATTAGATTAATATTTATTGTTTATTTAATTTGGCATGGTATAAAGAAGTGGGATTTAACTTGGCGCCAGTTCTTGATATCAAATCTTTTATAGGAATGATACATATCATTGAAGTTAATATTATTTATTTGATTTGGTATTCGAATTATATGGAATTTAACTTGACGCCAATTGTTGATATCAAATCTTTTTTACGAATAATACTTAAAATTTTGATAAAATTTTGATGAATTTAGCTTGGCGCCAATTTTGTTGATATAAAATCTTTCATACGAATAATACATATCATTAGAGTTAAATTAAGAAAAAAATTAAAGTTACTATTATATTTTTTCTTTGAGAGAGGAATAAAATGGTAAAATTTAACTTGGCGCCAGTTGTTGATATCAAATCTTTTATACAAATGATACATATCATTAGTTCTACTAAACAGCAAACGTGATTAGTCATCAGTTTCTCGGTCGATTAAGTAATTGGCGTTGATGAAACTGGCCCAAATGGTTAAAATTTAACTTGGTGCCAATCGTTGATATCAAATCTTTTATACAAATGATACATATTATTAGTTCTACTAAACAGCAAACGTGATTAGTCATCAGTTTCACGGTCGATTAAGTAATTGGCGTTGGTGCAACTGGCCCAAATGGTGATTCTTTACGAGAAGCATCATTTGGGACAGTTTCGCCAACGCTTAGCGCTTTTTTTACCTTTTTTTTAAAAAGGTAAGTTCGTATATAATTTTAAAGTTCCATAGAGAGAATGTTTTATACACATGATACATATCATTAGAGTTAAGTAAATAATAAAAAAAAGATTGGATTTTACTTTTTAATTTGGTAGAATTTAATTAATATATATCACAACGATAAGATAAGAGGTTTGTTCGCGTCGCTTGCTTTAACATGCTCCTATAGATTAAACGCGAAAAAGATGTAAGATAACTTTTGCTTTTATAATTATATTTCTAATATTTAGATGTTTTAGATTCTTATGTCCATTTCCACCAACATAGATTAACTTTAATGTCGGTTCAACTTGCTCTTCGTCTTTTTCTAATTCTAAAGATAAGTTGAACCGAAATTAAAGTTAATTCACGTTGATGGAAATGGGCATTAATTGTTCTTTACTTATTGTTTTATGTTTGAATTATAAGTCTTTTACTCATTTTTATATTGTATATTTCTAATTAATTGTTCGTTACTTATTGTTTTATGTTTGAATTATAAGGCCGGTATTCATAGTCAGATCTTATATTTAAGACCGTCTTAAGTACAGTCTTAAGATGTCATGAACCAATCAGAGGGCCGCATCAGCGACTTAAGACATTACTTAAGACGGTCTTAAAATAAGAATCGACTATGAATACCGGCCTAAGAGTCCTTTACTCATTTTTATATTGTATGTTTTTAATAATGAGAAAACACTTCTATAAAAATAAATCATTATCTTTTAAATTCAAGCCTTTCCTTTCAGTAAATCTGAAAATAAACAGCACAAAGAATCAATTCTGTCATAATTATAAAGAATAGAGAGAACAAATTATTAATAAAAAATATATATATATATTTATATATACACGCTTTCTACTGCATTGCAGACACTTTCTTAAATCTGCGTACGAAAGAATATTGCAATAAAAGTTATTACAAATTTTATAAGATAATATTGATTGAAATAAAGTACCAGGATAGAAAATGTATTTTTACACCGGAAAATGTGTTTTACAGCAGAGAATATTTATTGTAGCCTCACGTGTTCATACGTGTTCCTCTGTTCCATCGATGTGACAGATTCTAACCTGAATAGTTTAACGATTAATACTAAATGCCACATTTACCTCTTGCTACCTAGAGTCAAACCTGTCAGAATGAGATGGTGAACACCTAGACACCCATTTCCTCGAAGACAAACACCTAGACACCTACTTTCTTGAAGGCAAACACCTTGACGTCCACTTCCTCGAAAGCGAATACTTAGACACCCACTTCCTCAACAGCGAACACCTAGACACCCATTTTCTCGACGGCGAACATGTAGACAACACCTAGACATTCACTTCTTCGACGGCGAAAACCTAGACACTCACTTCTTCGACGGCGAACATCTAAACGTCCACTTCCTCGACGGCGAACACCTAGACATCCATTTCTTCGACGGCGAATACCTAGACACCCATTTCTCCAATAGCGAACACCTAGACACCCATTTCCTCGACGGCGTACACCTAGACACCCACTTCCTCGATGGCGAACACCTAGACACCCACTTCCTCGACAGCGAACACCTAGACACCCACTT
>NW_017299803.1:22312-22618 GCF_001594075.2 Trachymyrmex cornetzi
CATTTCCTCGATAGCGAACACCTAGACACCAACTTCCTCGATGGTGAACATGTAGACAACATCTAGACACTCACTTCTTCGACGGCGAACACCTAGACGACCACTTCCTCGATGGTGAACACCTAGACACACATTTCCTCGACGGCGAATACCTAGACACCCATTTCCCCAATAGCGAACACCTAGACACCAACTTCCTCGACAGCGATCACCTAGATACTCATTTCCTCGATGGCAAATACCTAGACGCCCACTTCCTCGACGGCGAACACCTAGACACCCACTTCCTCGACGGCGAACACCTAG
>NW_017299803.1:22871-24734 GCF_001594075.2 Trachymyrmex cornetzi
CGATGGCGATCACCTAGACACCCATTTCTTCGACCTAGACATCCACTTCCTCGACGACAAACATCTAGAAGCTTAATTCCTCGACGGCGAACACCTAGAGAGAGAGACGCTTAATTCCTGAATATCTATACACCCTCTTCCTCGATGCGGTAAATACCTAGATCTTCAACAATCTCGATACGATATTTCATTTTAATTATAATTAATATTTTATTTTAATTCATTTTATTAATTATATTTCATTTTAATTTCAATTAATTATAATAACAATGCGCCGTGTGCACGTCACATCGTATATGTGACAATGTTGCCATCGTTGATTATCACAGCCGTCATGTGTAGTTGATCACATTCGAATGTGCAGTTCTGCCATCGCTAGGTTAAGTCAAAAGCCCTCTAGTGTCGAAAAAATGAGATGGACATTCTCTCCTGGTCGACGATGTGGACGATGATAATGACGTTTCTTAATATAAAAGTTTCACATTTGTATTTTGCGTCGCAATATCTCCGCTCGTAAAGCACATAGAGAAAAAATAAAAACGCTGTCATTATATATCCCGACCTGTTGCAGTCGATTGAGCACACTTAGAACTTGATCGGTTCAGCCGTTATTGAGATCCGATAATCTCATACTGCCGCAACTCGCCGGCTCGTGTAAAGTAGCCACGGTAGTGGCGCTGCGCGTAGCTTAGCGCCGAGACACTACCAGTGTCTCCAGATTTTAAAGTTTACGTATATGGACATATATGTATATACACTTCTTTGCAAATATACAGGGTGTCTCATGACTATCGCATTTCTTCTTAAAAACGTATTTTTGACGTAATTTTGAGACGAAAATCCTAATATGAAAATGTCGAGGCTACAATAGTTTTTGAATTATAATTGGCTAAGAATAGTGTGTAATTCAAAAACTATTATAGCCTCGAGATTTTCGTATTAGGATTTTCATTTTAGAATGTTCAAAAGAATCGAGAAATAATAATAGAGGCTATAAAACTAAAATGATTTTTTATTTACAAGCATTTAAAGTTAGCTTATAATTAAAAAAATTATTGATATTTTCGTATTAAAATTTTCGTCTCAAAATTATCTTAAGAATATGTCCTTAAGAAGAAATGCAATAGTTATGAGACACCCTGTATATTTTATACTTTATGCAGGTGCGCCTATTTTGTATATATTCGTAATTGATAAAATGGAAATATTAAGAAACTCCACGCAATTTATTTTATTTTTTTGCAATATTCAGAGAATTTTTTAAATCCAAATATTTCAAAAAATTATGATAATCGAGTATAAAGTTTGAAAAATCTTGTTGCACTGCGGCGATGACATATGTTTCAACGAATACTATAATGCTTAAATTAATGGAAATAATTAACAATTATATAACGTGTAATTGACGTATGTTTCCATATGCGCAGTCCATTACTCAAAAGCCAAAATCTTTTTAATGTCTCTGTAACAATTTGTAAAATCTTGCGCCATAATATGTATTATATGTATTACAATTCCTAATACCTACAATGTTGCAGCGATATTACAGTGCAATCTGCAATATTGCAACGTTTCTGCAATGTTACTGCAAGTTTCATATACCTATATATTATACATATTTGTATATACAGGGTGTTTTCAAATTCGTGCCTATAAAGTACAAGATGCGATACTTTATGCTAAAACAAACAACTATTTCCTTTTGCAAAGGAAAGGTTGCGTTTGACAAGTGGTTTTTGCAGGACAGCAGATTGAAGTTATAAGAGTAAATGCAAAAAATTATTTATCGAATGTAATTTTACTACCGGAAAAAGTTGTTCGTTTTAGCATAAAAAACAACTTTTTCCTTTAACAAAATTGCGT
>NW_017299803.1:24947-26858 GCF_001594075.2 Trachymyrmex cornetzi
CGCCTGTTATGTTCTAGTACAAAATAAAAAATCCTTCAGAATAAAAGAATAAACGTAAATATGTTTGAAAAAGTACAAATCGGTATGAAAATTCCCAAAAAATTGTAAATTACAGTTTTCTGTTACCATGTAGGCTCGCTTCCTTCACATATACATAGAGGGTGTCTTAGAAATAAGGTCGGAGCCGCATTGGGGGAGTAGAACAAGTCAAGAGGAACAAAAAGGTCTGATACCATTTTGAGATATTCTCATTTAAAAAAAATTCATCGAAATCGGTTCGAATTTCGAGACTGTAGCCTTTTTGAAACACGAAAGTTCATTCGACCTCACTGTGCACCGCCGCCACCGCCGCCGCTGTCGAGTGTGGGCCGTTCTACGAATTCGCGCGGCACGGCTTCACCGCACATTGGCTTAGACATTTCCTTTTTTAATTCGAAAACTAGAGCGAATATCTCAAAATGGTATCAGACTTTTTTGTTCCCCTTGACCCATTCTATGCCTCCAATATGGCTCCGACCTTATTTCTGAGACACCCTGTATATGCATGCACCACATATAAATGAATGCAAAGTTATCCAAACTTTAAAGTACTTTCCCATATTTGAATAATTTATTTGGAGACACTGGTAGTGTCTCGGCGCTAAGCCAAAGCGTAGCGACACTGCCGTGGCTACTTTACGCGAACCGGAGAGATGCGTCAGATCGAGATTATCGGATCTCAATAACGGCTGTCTCGATTGATTTAATATATACCTTACTCGATAGCTTACATTCCGATTGTATTATACGTGTTTTTATTTTTTCTCTACGTATTCTACAAGCGGAGATATTGCGACGCAAATTTCCGAACTGTCACTTTTCACTGAAATTCAACATGGGATACGTCATCAACCGAAAAAATGTACGACTGCACCGTCTGGCACTAGATGGCTGTAGAGGCATTTAGATAGGTTAGATGCCTGCACATTCCAATTGACGTTTGGTTTAAATGAATGGTTTGAATACAGTCCTAGAAATCAGAGATGCGACATTGAAGGATATGGTTTGATTGGCTGTCTAAATCTCACGTGGCCGCCATTTTAATTCATTACTGCTATAATTAGAGTCCTAGGACTCTACGTATAGAGTCTAATAATGTACGTATAATGTATGTACTATTAAGTACATGCTATAATAAGTATGTACTAACTTTCTTTATTTTCTAACAATTTAATTTTCCTCGTGTAATGCATTATTAGCTGTCATCAGCTTATAAAGGTGCCTTTTCATGCCAACGCTCGACACTCATTTTCGGTGTTCAAAATCATTAAAATAAGTCACGTGATAAAAATTGGCGAATATCAAGCGTCAATTTTGATATTGGATGCTTTCCATTGGGTGGCACCCAGTTGGACACGAGCCACTCACAGCGCTTGAAACTACAAAGCTCCTAAGCACCGGTCGCTGTGATTGGTAGTATCCAATCGAGCCGTGATCAATCGGGATCACCCTTTTCCATTTGATGACACGAAATGATGTTTCAATTATGTTTCGATTGCGAAAATTGGTAATTGGTAAATAAAGAAAATTACCGAGAATTTGTTCGTTACCAATACTATTTAATACTATTTATATAATTATATATTTATAATAATAGAAATTGGTTTCAAAATGGAAGTGAAAAAGGAAATGTAAGTATATATCTCTTTCTCACAAAAATATTTTATGAAAAAACTTTTTAAAACAAAATAAGATTAATAAGTAATTATAAGGTTCCGTATGTATAAAACAATATGACAATTAAAAAGGGCATAGAACCAATCTTTAAACAAAACGTATTTAATTAAATCAAATTAAAATCTCTAGATACAAACGTTTCGACTCCGATCGGGTCATTTTCAATGTTACAAATTTTTGTCATGAATCTTAAAT
>NW_017299803.1:31625-32745 GCF_001594075.2 Trachymyrmex cornetzi
ATAATATTACTTCTTCTTTGAAGTATAGATGACACTAAAATACGTTTTCATATACAAACGAAATCTTCGGCAACTCTTTTCTTTTATACTAAAACCCCTACCTCGTTTCTAAAAGCATATTACTGTTCTTCGAGATTTCCTGTAGGCTGCTGGCTACTTATTTTAAGCGGGTAAAATCTGAAACTCTTATATGCAGCACACATTGTGACGAGTTGACTGCAAGAGCCGGTGACAAAACTACAATTTTTAATTTTCTTTCATTTTTCGTATTAAATTGTAGCTGACAGCTTGTGTTGTTGTCGGTATTTTAATTGTGGAGAAGGACTTTTCAATCCATAAACACAATTAAGAGAAAAGAGTTTTTAAAAATTAATGGTAAATAGGACCTCCAGCATCCCCTTAAGTCGGAGAATCTCCATTTCAAGAAATATTTTTTTGTTTACCTGTTTATCCACATATGATATATGATGTAAATATGATGGTGAAACCGGTTCTTTGTATATAATATATCATGAGTATAAAAGATTTGATATCAACAAGGCGCCAAGTTAAATTTTATCTATCAAATTAAAAAGTAAAACACAAATGGTACTGTTTCTTGTTATTTATACAAGCTTACCTTTTTAAAAAAAAGGTAAAAAAAGCACTAAGCGTGCGTGCTTTTCATAAAAATTATTTGGACCGGTTTCACCAACGCCAATTACCTAATTCGCCATGGAACTGACTAATCGCGTTTGCTGTTCAGTAAAATTGACCACTTATGGTTGACACTTATGGTTCATTCGGCTTAATCGAGTTGGTGAAACCGGTCCTTTGTATATATTACTTAACTCTAATAATATGTGTCATTCATATAAAAGATTTGATATCAACAAAATTGGTGCCAAGTTAAATTCCATGTAATTCGGATACCACATTAAATAAATAATATTGACTTTAATGATATGTATCATTCCTATAAAGAGTTTGATATATCAAGAACAGGCGCCAAATCCCATTTCTTTATTTACTTAATCCAAATAATACTATCTTTAATTTTTATACAATGAAACCTAAGTGTACGTATATCTTATTGAAGGATCTTTCTATTCCAATCCAAATGGTTTAAATTCCTCTTAAA
>NW_017299803.1:33473-36855 GCF_001594075.2 Trachymyrmex cornetzi
TTTAAATTATAATTACATTTATTATTTATATTTATTAATTACTATTCTAATTTTAAATTGTTTTTATAATTTTCCTTACTCGATCTAGCAGCGCCAAGTGTTTTTACATGAAAAAATTTTTTATTCAAATTAAATTTTTTCGTTTTATCCGGTTAACTCTTTAATTTTTGCGATAATACTTAAATTGAGCAAGATAACGCAACTTTGTGGTAACGTTTTGTATATTATCTTGAAAGAGAATTAAATACCCACTACTTTAATTGGAAGAGAAAATGTCTTTGTGTGTGAATGAATTGTGATATAATAATTTCATTTAAGAGAAATTTAAACCATTTGATTTGGAATAGAAAGATTCTTCAATAAGATATAGGTACACTTAGGTTTCATTGTATAAAAATTAAAGATAGTATTATTTGGATTAAGTAAATAAAAAAATGGAATTTGGCACCAGTTCTTGATATATCAAACCCTTTATAGGAATGATACATATATTTATATTTTTAGACCGCATATTTGAAAAACTCAATCAGTACTAGAAATTTAGCTGCCTATTACGGTCGGAGCTGGATCTTCATTGCTTTTTAAATAATTCAATCTTGAATTATTAATATATACTATATATGTACTTGCATATATACCATATTGTAGTCTTTTTCTAACTGCGCATCGAATTGTTTTTCCGGACTAAATAAACGCAATTAAAACTACTCTAGTAACCGCGAATTAAATTGACAAGCAATTTAATAATTTGATGCTACCATCAAGCATCATATATTATAAAGATGTTAATATATAAAAACTGTTAATAAATTTATTGCGAAAAATATTACCTCGGCCAGGACTTGAACCCGGGATCTCTTGTGAACCGTACGAGCGTCCTGAGCCATTAGACTACAGAGGAATGATACATATCATTAAAGTCAATATTATTTATTTAATTTGGTATCCGAATTACATGGAATTTAACTTGGCGCCAATTGTTGATATCAAATCTTTTTTACGATCGATACATAAAATTTTGAGGAATGTAACTTGGCGCCAATTTTGTTGATATCAAATCTTTTATATGAATGATACATATCATTAGAGTTAAGTAATATATACAAAGGACCGGTTTCACCAATACGATTAAGCCGAATCAACCATAAGTGTCAACCATAAGTGGTCAATTCCACTAAACAGCAAACGCGATTAGTCAGTTCCATGGCGAATTAAGTAATTGGCGTTGGTGAATCGGGCCCAAATAATTTTTACGAAAAGCACGCACGCTTAGCGCTTTTTTTACCTTTTTTTAAAAAGGTAAGCTTGTATAAATAACAGTACCGTTTGTGTTTTACTTTTTAATTTGATAGATAAAATTGAACTTGTCGCCTGTTGTTGATATCAAATCTTTTATACTCGTGATATATTATATACAAAGGACCGGTTTCACCATCATATTTACATCATATATCATATGTAGATAAACAGGTAAACAAAAAAATATTTCTTGAAATAAGAATATCATGAGATCTTTAAATTATGATTTTGAAGCTTACGAGAGAAATATCTTGAGAAGGACGATTTGAACATCATAAACTCGCATTCATGTGATATATAGGATATAGCAGAGCAATGTATGTAACATTTTACTTAATGATTTTGCTTAATGTATGTAATGTTTTAATTAATGTATGTAACGTTTCCTTGATGTACATAATATTTTATTTGGAATTCAAAATCTGTTTTATCGACATCGATCAAGTTCTGCGGTCGTTTCTTTAAAGGGATTCTAAAGCCACCTGTTTTACCAGGTAAGCACGTATAATTTTTGTATAAGAAATACTTTTTTTTTCTTTCACCTATTCGAAAATCCTTTTCCAGGATTAAAGTATACGCATTAATACGTGTCTGTAAAGTGGAGTCTATGCCGAGAACGATCGAAAATTGCAAAATTGATATATTTTTTACTATTTCTTAAGGTATGTTCCACTTAACGCCCGTAACGCTCGTGGAATCATTTTATCCTTGTTGTTTATCAAATATTAAACAACAACAAACAATGCTCGCGAGCGTTTTAAGCGTTAAATGGAATGCAGCCTTAGTGTAACATGGCGTCTCAGCTGTCAAGTCGTGACAACATTTGCTTGATACGAAAGCTTTACAACCTGTACGTACGAAATAGTGGTTCCCAGACACATAGTTTACACGAACAAACAACGTCGAGTTCTTAGAATTAGACTTAGACGCTTTCTCGCGACGAATTTGTTACACGAAAATTGATATGTATGTGTGACTGCGTGTATCATAGATTGCGTGAGATATTGCTGTGGTAATATAAAGACATGTCGATGTGTGGCGCGCGGCGCGACCGAAGATGGCAGACTCATGTTTAGAGGCCTAAAGGCGCAAGACTTCATTCACAGTATGTGCAAGAGCACCACAGTGGTAGAATGTCGTGCAACTTTTGGAGAAGCATGAATGCTGTAGGTATGATGGAACTACACCAGACCACGGCATGTATGACAGCACTAGAGTATGTCGACATTTTGGACACTGTCATGCTCCCCAGTGCGCGAGCGAGATTTCCGGCAGACCAACATCAGACTATTACATTCGTACAGGACAACAGTGCTGTTCGCAATGCCCATGTGACACGCAATTGCTTCAACGATCATCCTGAGATTGAAGAGATGGATTGGCCTCGCAAGTCTCCTGACCTAAATCCCATTGAAAATTTGTGGGGAATTATAGTCAGGGAATGGAGATCCGGTCAGTACAGAACTCGAGAGGCATTAATCCAACACGTAAATGACAAATGGAACAGACTTCGCGATCGACCTGAAATATGCCAGCACCTATCGCAGTCAATGAGGACCAGGCTACAGCGAGTCATTGACAATAATTGTTACTGGATCGATTATTGATGTAAACTATGTTATATTATTATGCCATATAATTAAAAGTTATATTATATATATTATATTATGTTATGTTATATTATTAAATATGTTATATTATATGTCATATTATTAAATAAATTAAATTAAATTATTATTAAATTATTTATGTCTTCTCATCAGACTTTACATTTATTTCCTTTGATCCTTGTAATAACTGTGATTCTTGTAATAATTTTTTGCGTTTCTTTTTTATGCGTACTTCTGTGTAAAAAATATTAATATAAATAAATTTTATAATATCACTTAATTATTAGAATGTATTAAGATTATTAGAATGTAATACATAAGTAATGCATAAATAATACACACTTTGGACTGTCCTTTCGATTTGCAGGCTGCTTTTTAGCTTCTATCACTTCTATACAGGAAGGACTACACGATATTGGACTTTCAAATTCAGCAGCTAATTCATAACATCCACAAGCTTAAAATTTAATTTA
>NW_017299803.1:36873-42681 GCF_001594075.2 Trachymyrmex cornetzi
TTAATATTAATATTTTACTAACCTTTATTTTTAACGTGAATGTCTCAAATACATTTGGAATTATTTTTCTGTGCATGTCTCCAATAAAACAGTTCTTACAACACAAACACTCCGTCTTTGATTATTCTTTCGATATTTATCATGACCTGTGTAAGAAAAAAAGTTCACAAAGAATATTTTCTTATTGGTAAGTAAAATCAATTATACTTATTCAAAACTTATCTGATATATCAACAACTTATCTGATACATCAGAGGCTTCGCGATCCGCTTCCTTTCAATTAAACTTGGGAATATTTCGGAGAATATTTTGGGAATATTTTAGGAATATTTCGGAGATTTCACCGATCAATCGAAACTGAGGTTACATCGGCCGGCTGTCAAAACTCAATTCACTAACACTACGATACTAATACTACGATATATTTATGATCACTGACGCAACATCCGGTCGTATCCAGTGTTACCAACTCGAAATTTTCAAATCCGTCATATGCCTCTCGGAAATACTCCAGAAATAAGTTAAAACCAGTAAATGTGCACATGTGTAGAAAAAGGGGGAAAGGGGAATGAAATAAATACGTAATTTTTATTTCATTTTTTCTATTTGAAATAATAAAATTAATGTATCATTTATATAAATATGTAATATAACATATGTACTCGTAATATAACATTTATATAAAATGTAATATGAGACTATTACATTCTTATAAAAGTGTCAATTTTCGTGCAAGTTTGCAGAAATTTGGATATGTTCTTGATGCTAAAACCTGTTCATTAGCGTGGGAAATAATTAAAAATGGTGCATGATGTACATCGAACGATGTTGAAACAACTCATATCAACTTGAATATTTCGCAATCTCAGGTTTATATCACACTATCGATAGTATCGATTAGCGATTGCAGGTTTGCGCATGATTTGATTTGTCATTCACGTGTTACATCGCCTAATAAAATTTGTATATACAGGTAACGAATATCGATCATGAAACATTTTCCCTAGGATGGAAAATGAAAAGTGAAAATTTATACATATAATGATTAATTAAAATTTAATAAAAAAGAATTGGCTTATTTTGAAGAGAGAATCCGCTCCTTCGATTTTCAAATAATCCAGAAAATAAGTCATCAGCTAAATCACGATTTTTGCCCGCTAAGTGACATTAAAATAAGCTAGAAATGGCGGAAAATAAGCCAAGTTGGCAACACTGGTATCCTATTACAATAGTCATAAACGTAAAAATAACTAAGAACGAAACGTGGACTCTAAAATCGAACTCCAGGCATTTCTACTACGCACTGTACATCCGGACTTACGATCCCCTTAAGGTGCTTTTTCATGCTAACGTTCGACGCTCATTTTCAGTATCAAAATTTTAATTACGTGACCTATTTTGACGCTAAACATGATTCATGTGTACTTGACCGAATCTTGACGACTTTCAAAGGAACTCTCATATAAAAACGTTTGTATTTCGTATGAAAAGTTTTGAAGTGCAATTGAAAAGATTTGTGAGTCGTTCTGTTAATTATAATTAATTATTTATTTTTTGACAATGTACTTGGCCGGAAAAATAAGCCGGAGACAAATAAAACGAAGTTCTTGTATGGTATCGTTTGTATTTCGTATGAAGAGTTATGAAGTGTCATTGAAAAGGTTTGTGAGTCATCGAAATATTTAAAGATCGTGTAAATGACCAAAATATAGATTTCGGCGCTATTGTTCCGAAAGTACTATTAGGAGTGTCAGGCGCGATCGGTAATCTAGTATTTCGATACTCATAGTTCTTTTTCGATTATAAAATGAACAAAATGTTTTTGACAGTTTTCGATGATATTGTGTCTCGAATCTATTATTTTTTTAACAGTATGTCCAGTATAAAACTATCATTTTAATATAATAATCATTAATTAATTGACTCGGTTGAATAAATCCAAAATATGTTTAGTGCCTATTCGAGTCTATACACCAGATGTAATTGTGTAAATAAGTCCTTTATTATAATCTTCAATACGTTTCGATCCTTGGTTCGGATCCTTTTCAATATAAACTAACTATTATCTACATCATTGAACTCCTATAATACTACATAGTCATATGAATTTAACAATCAATTCTTACTTATTAAATAAATTTTAACTTAAAACTTAATATTTTACTTTATATTGTTAGTTTTATAAGATTATAACGTTACTTGTCATGTTGCCAGTCAACAAGTGAATGTCCTATCTTACATATTGATTGACTCGTCATCTCATCAAATGACCGACAATTAGAATACAATGGAAAGATTGAAAACTAAACTTTTGTAAATAAACAATCATATGCTGAATTTAAACGTTCCGTGTCCGTTTGCAAATTCAAACTGTTTTCTTGTCTATGTATATGAATCATTTCTGATATAAGTCTTTTATTTAAAATCATTTCTTCTCATCAAGTATTTTTATGTCATCCCACTTAAATTCATGTGAAAAACCTAATCAATGTTCCGTGATTACTGATTTCTGTTCCGTGTTCCAATTTATATGATTTTTATGTTCAGATATTCTGGCATTTAACGTTCTATCCGTTTGACCAACATACGTAGCATTACAATCTCTACAAGATATCTTATACACTACATTACTATGTAACATTTTACTGATTTTATCTTTCTGTACCTTAATTATATTATTAAATTTGTTAATACCTTTATACGCTACTCTAACATTTTTTAATTTGCTAAATTGATTTTTGATTTTATTCGCTATGCATGCAATGTACGGTATTGTAAAATAATTAATATTCTTATCTTGATTATCATTATTCTCAGTAGTACTGTGTTTGCATTTCTCTAATTTATTACAAATTCTTTTCTTCATCGTGTTAATAATTAACTGCAGTGGATATCCAATCTTTAATAATATTTTTATGATCTTGTCTAAATTCTTTTTATGAAATCTAGGGTGAGATAAGAATAAAACTCTTATCTATTAAATTATTATATATGTTACTCTTATTTTCTACATTAATGGATGTTGTGAAAAATAGTTGAGAAATCTCCCTGATGAAGTTGGTTTTTGATACCAATCATAAATAATCTCATTATTCTGCTTTATCAATGTCACATCCAGAAAATTTAGCCTGTCTTTACCCTCCTCCAATGTAAACTGAAGTCGTTCGTGATAATTATTAAATTCAGGTAAATTTTTTTTTATGTTATTATTGTTAGTCGCCAACGCTATGTCGTCCACGTATCTCATATAGAAACTAGGTTTTAATGTTAAACTGTTAAGACACTTATATTCCAAATCTTGTAATACAATCTTTGCTATGATAGGTGACAACGGTGAGCCCATTGGAATAACAAATGTTTATCTATAAAATTTGTCATTAAATGTAAAATAAGTAGACTCTAACACTAATTGTATTGCTGTGATAAATTCTTTTTTCGTTAGTACAGTTTTCCTTTTAATTTCTTTCCATCTATTATTAATACCTGTTATAGCCAATTCTATCGGAATGTTAGTAAAAAGCGACACTGCGTCCAATGAGTATAACTGATCTTCATTTTTAATTTGTAATTGTTGTAATTCCTAGTGATTTGAAAACTATTGTTAATTGTATATTTATTCTTATCTAAACTTTCATGGAGAATATTATGCAAATATGTGGCCAAATTGTGTAATGGGCTATCTATGTAAGAAATAATTATACGTAACGGATTATCTGTTTTATGTACTTTAGGAACTCCATATGCTCGTGGTGATATCGGATTCGATTTGTTTAACCATTTATATTTACTATCATTAATGTATTGTTTAGTTTTCCATCTCTTACATAACTCATTCAACTTGGAGGTTATCTTGTTTACCGGATTGCGCGTAATTAATAAACAATTTGGCCACATACTTGCAAACTGTACTAACAAAAAAAGAATTTATTATAGTAATACAATTAGTGTTAAAGTCTACTTATTTTACATTAAACAAATTTTATAGACAAACATTTGGTATTCCAATGGGCTCATCGTTGTCACCTATCATAGCAAATATTGTATTACAAGATTTGGAATATAAATGTCTTAACAGTTTAACATTACCTAGTTTAACAAACCTAGTTTCTATGTATATGAGATATGTGGACGACATAGCGTTGGCGACCAATCATAATAACATAAAAAAAATTTTACATGAATTTAATAATTATCACGAACGACTTCAGTTTACATTGGAGGAGGATAAAGACAGGCTAAATTTTCTGGATGTGACACTGATAAAGCAGAATAATGAGATTATTTATGATTGGTATCAAAAACCAACTTCATCGGGGAGATTTCTCAACTATTTTTCACAACATCCATTAATGCAGAAAATAGGAGTAATATACAGGGTGGGCCATTTTAATCGATCCACCCAAATATCCAAAGATAAGCGCTATACAAAAAAATTGTTTAAACAAAAGTTGTTCAGGACAATGGGGGTCATCTTTTTGCATTATTGGTTTTGACCTTAAGGTCAATTTTTAAGGTTATTTGAAGGTCAAAATAATTTTTTTAAATAAGAACCCCTATTTTCGACACCGGATTCGAAAAGAGCGAGAAATTTTACGTCAGAAATGATAGTTTGATAATTTGCTAAAGTGACCTTCAGAAGGTCAAATGTTGAAAAATCGTCCAGAAGCTGTTTTTTTCAAACTGTAGAACATTTATGGGCGAACAAATGTTTTGGTAGGTTTGGAGGCTAACGACCTTGGCTATCTTGACTTTGAGGTCAAATTTAAAGGTTATTAGAATGTCAAAGTGAGTTTTTAATGAAAAACCTTACTTTCCTCGCTAATCTTACATTTAGCGTTACCCAGAAACAACGACGTGGACGTAGTAAGTTCTGTTTCCTTTGGTGTGCTTGTTTACCGTGAGTCCCCTTGCCTCTCACGATTGGGGTGCTTGTTCACCGTGAGTCCCCTTGCCTCTCACGATTGGGGTGAGCTAATAGTACGCGAATTTCTAAATGATAATTATAATGAGAGGTGGATTGGACGAGGAGGTCCAGTTAACTGGCATCCGTGTTCACCAGACATGACATCTCCCGATTTCTATTTATGGGGCTTCTTAAAAGATGTTGTTTTTACACAACGGCCAACAACCAGAGAAGACATGATAGACCGTATTCGTCAAGTCTGCGTCGAGTTGCAATCCCAAGCGAAACTTTGCTAAGGACAGTGCAACACTTCCAAAGGCGTGTAAATTTGTGTCTTGAAGCTAATGGAGGCAACTTTGAACACCTGCTTTAATATGGTTAAAGTCAGAGGCAAGGGGACTGACGGTAAACAAGCACCCCAATCGTGAGAGGCAAGGGGACTCACGGTAAACAAGCACCCCAAAGGAAACAGAACTTACTACGTCCATGTCGTTGTTTCTGGGTAACACTAAAAGTAAGATTAGCGAGGAAAGTAGGGTTTTTCATAAAAAAATCACTTTGACCTTCTAATAACTTTTAAATTTGACCTCAAGGTCAAGATAGCCAAGGTTGTTGGCCTCTTTTGTGGACGGGTACCGCTGAATAACTGGTGTATCCACAAATAAAATATAATGTGATCTTTATTCAAAACCTTCAATGTACACTATGTACAGAGGTACCTTTCGGTACTATGACGATTACTTTATGGCGCCTTGCGGCGCTTGTACGTTGGGTGTAAGTATATTATTCCCTGGCGACGTCTGTGTCGGCGTACTGCATCTGGTCCTCTTGCGGTTAGGTGTCCTAGGTTTCTGCGGCGTCCTTGGTAGCGGACTGCTGCGTCCTTACAGCTCCTGCAGCTGCGG
>NW_017299803.1:48103-48841 GCF_001594075.2 Trachymyrmex cornetzi
CTGCCACAGCCTCCAAACTCCAAACCTACTAAAACATTTGTTCGCCCATAAATGTTCTAAAGTTTGAAGAAAACGGCTTCTGGACGATTTTTCAACATTTGACCTTCTGAAGGTCACTTTAGCAAATTATCAAACTATCATTTCTGACGTAAAATTTCCCGCTCTTTTCGAATCCGGTGTCGAAAAAGGGGTTCTCATTTTTTAAAAATTATTTTGGCCTTCAAATAACCTTAAAAATTGACCTTAAGGTCAAAACCAATAATGCAAAAAGATGACCCCCATTGTCCTGAACAACTTTTGTTTAAACAATTTTTTTGTATAGCGCTTACTTTTGGAGATATTTGGGTGGATCGATTAAAATGGCCCACTCTGTATATTAGGTATACAACTTTGCTTCCGCCGTTTTTTGTCCGAAATTCGAGGCTTTATTGTAAAAAATTGGTTATACATTTATGATTCGAACAATTGTCCACCGCTGGCCACTACTTCCTCCCATCTTTCGGGCAGCGTACGAATCCCGCGTCGGAAAAACTGGTCATCTTTTGAGGCGATCCACGAATCGATCCAATTTTTAACTTCTTCATAAAACCGGAAGTGTTGGTCAGCCGTGTGCCATTGATCAAAAAAATTATAGTCAGAGGGAGCAACGTCTGGAGAATACGGCGGGTGGGATAGGACTTCCCATTTCAACGTTTCCAAGTATGTCTTGACCACTTTCGCAACATGGAGTCGAGCATT
>NW_017299803.1:49038-49416 GCF_001594075.2 Trachymyrmex cornetzi
CCAATATTATATCGTTAGTCCTTCCCCGACGTTCTCGCCCCCAAACTGGCGAGGCATAATTCAATGTATACGAATCCATTGAATAAAAAAAAATCTTTGTAATGATTGTGACTATATCTTCATAATTACATCCAAATAAACAGCAGAGGGCAAATTGTGACTGTCTATTGTTTCCTCTTTTGTTATTACTTCCCACACAACACAATTCTCCAGGAAATGTTCTAAAAGACGTTCTTGGGATGTCGTAAGCTATCCTATGGGCATCCTCAGGAGAATTGTTTTATGTGAGCTACAGGGATGGGAAGTAACTCGTTACAGTTAGAGTTACTTTTTTTCAGTAACTGTAACTTAACTTCGTTACTTTCTTTCCATCTGTAA
>NW_017299803.1:50959-59966 GCF_001594075.2 Trachymyrmex cornetzi
ATCCAGAACCCCTTGTGCCGTATGCTCGATCTCGCTCCCCCCTTCGACTCCCTCGCCGACGAAGTATCTAGAACCCCCTGTGCCATATGCTCGATCTCGCTCGCATCAATGCTCGCGTCGATGGATTGGATCGAGCGTGATCGAAGATTTTTTCAAGAACACGCCGCGACATGTCACATGTTTCGCGGGTGACGTCATCGATGCGTTCGTGTTGTGTTAGTATGTGTTTAAGAAAAAGAAATATTAAATAAGAATGATTTTTACGCAGTTTTGTTTGCATATTTTTCTAGTGGATACCACATCCTTATCGGATGCGCCAACGCCCGTTCGCTCTCGCTCGCACTGATGCCGTTCGATCGCTCTCACTCACACTCGCATCGATGCCATTCGATCACTCGCTCACACCAACGTCCCCCATGCTGTTCATCTGACGCCCGTTCAATCGTTCTCGTTCATACCAACGCTCATGCCGTTCGATCGCTCTCGTTCATACCAACGCTCATACCCGTTCAATCGCTCGCATTCACATCGATGCCGTTCGATCGTTCTCACTCACACTCACACCCGATGCCGTTCGATCGCATTTGCTCACACCAAACGCCCCGTGCTATTCACCTTACGCCCATTCTTTAAGTAGTTGTTTAATAAAAAGATATTAAAATAAGAATGATTTCCTTTTACGCAGTTTTGCATATTTTCCTGTTAGGATACCACATCCTTCACGAGAATTTTTTATAAGGGTATCTATTTTTATGCAGCACGTTTGATAGGGGACTATGGTATATAAATGCGTATGGGCGAGGCTTTTTCGTCATACGTACTTTTTTTCTGTAACGTTTGTGTTAGTGAGAGTGTAATAATGAGCAATTTGCAGAATCTGTTAGAGATTACATATGAGTTGCCAGTGGACGGAATAAGTGTGTTTTTACGTTAAATATTGTTTATTTGTATTGTCAATATAATGTATTTTACTTTTTTTTCAGTACATCACTGTTGATAATGAACGTATCTGTGAGGTACAATTAGCGAATGAGCTAAAAATCCTTAAGATCCCGTTTGTAAGTATAGTAGAACTTATAATATATAACGTATAAAGTATAAATAACAATATGTATGTAATTCACTTTTATGCTCTGTTTCAGACTACACACTCTGGAAATATTCATATTAAAGGATTTATGAATATCTGTACTAGACAGATGATACGCGCGGACAGACGGGCCGAACGGGAATTTCGATCGGAATATATGGATATCTGGGACGACGGGGATCTATTTCTTAGTGAGCTATTCGGTCTCCGAACATATGAATCTACTGTTGCAGAGGACATGTGGGAATGTAAGTTGAAATATTTGATTTGTATAAATATAATTTTGTAAAACATGTATACATTTACGAATATATCTTCTTACAGAGAGCTGCGGTGGTTGAACGTTCTCACTCGCACCGATCTCACTTACACCAACGTCCCGTACCGATCGTTTGACGCCCGTTCGGTCGTATCAGATACACATACACTTGTTACAGGGCGGCGGTATTTGTCTTAATTCGAACAATATCCTGAATCGTCCGACAAGTACTCGTCATCATCGATGTTTCCAATATTGTCAATGTCTTCAACATCCTGGAAAACATCAACGATGATTTCGAGTAGACGCTTTTCAGGTATATTTCGCACAATATTTATTACGTTATCCATCGCGTGATTAAATCTCAACAAGTTGTACAGAATAACTGTACGCGACAGCGTGAGTGATAATATATATATATTATGCGATCAAGCAGCAATTTTTTCATTTTTCCTCGAAAGATTATAGACCATTTCCTTTTCCTTTAAACTATATAAAGTATATGTAGTATATATGAAGTATATGTAGTATATATAAAGTATATGTAGTATATAAAGGTAGGGTGTAAAAATAAATAAAAGTGCTTTATAATTGTAGAATAGTGTTTATTGTCGAATGGTGTATATAACATAATTAATGCTCTCCGAAAACCAGAGCGATCAACTCGCAATCGAGGATGTCGTTGCGGTCGAAGGATTCGTCATCGTACATCATTTTCAGCATGTTCGCAGATTTCGTGACAGTGGACGCGATAGCGAGAAGTCGTGAAAATTTTTTGTCGATGTTATCGGTTATTGCGGTTAAGGAGGAAATGAGACGATTCACACAGTATTCAAGATTAAATATATTAAGTACAGTGCTTTTCGACATGGATAGACGAGCTGTACTTGTTTCTAGACGCAGTATTAGTAGATTATTGATTCGTCCGAAGCGTAACGTTAAATTTCCAACGTACATTGGAGACGGCGTCGCGCGTATTCCTCTATTATTCTCATCGTACCGCAAAAGGGACAAAATGACGTGTTTTTGTTCAAGAAGCTCTCTCCAGATGTCCGGTGAAAACGGAATCTCTTTACCGTGAGAATCCCCCAAAATGATAGTTACGTAAGAAGGGAGTTTGACATTGATACCAATGTTCAAGTATTTGTAGCCAGTTACGGTTAACGGATATCTTCTCTCGAGAATGCATACGATAGGACGATGTGCGATTTGATGTCTGTAATTAAAGAAAAAAAATGAGTAGATGGAAAAAAGACGCAAAGAAAAAAATACCTACTTATTTGATGTGTTTTTGTTATCGAGATTTTCATCGTCGAATATTCTCTTCACACCTCCTCCATTACGAACGTCCTGTTCCATGATATACTTCTCGATATCCGCGTTATTGAGCATTGGTATGTATTCTTACAGTATTATCCTCACCATCGAACACGTGGATGTTGTCGGAATGACTGTTCCTTGTATACTAATCGTTTAAAACTATTATAGTATTGATTATATATGTCCTTCCATCTTTTCCCCCCCTCCTCCTTCTTCGTCTTATTTCACGTTGTGTTTTATGTAGTACTCGATCGAAGTAGTCGACTCAAGATATCCTGCATTTGTTGCAATAATCCATCTCTCGAACATTCGACGTTGAGTATGTTTATATTAAATTTACCAGCTTTTGTTATGGTTCTCGTGAACTCGTTAATTTGGTAAAATTGTTGTTTTTTAGCAAAGTACACATTACCATCCATATATCGGAAGGCTAAGGTGGGAGCTGACGATATTCCCAGGAATACCGCTTGTAACGAGTGATATGAACGAACACCCATATTGCATTCGTCTATTTGCGCCACATCGTTATTATTGAAGATCACAGGTTTGTCCTCTGTTAGTATTTACTGCGGTGTTGATGAAAATGTTTGGGGGAAATCCTAGACTCGAAAGACGTTTTGGCCAGCCTTCTTTCAATATGAAACTAGGATACTCGACCATGTAAACTACATCGTGTACAAATAGTTCACCCGAAGGCCTTTAATGTGCGACTGATAAGGAGAAATTATCCGGAAGGAAATCCATGTAACTGTTTAGTACGTGTGATCCATTGTATTTTGCATCATTTATATCTATCGACCATACGTAGCGTTGATACGTGACGAATATTCGATGACGTAATACCAACACCGTATCCACATATTGTAAAGTACAGAGATCTACCGTACGTGGGTGTATTTGTTGTAATTTCGGTAGTTGGTGGTTGTGTGGTTGTTGGTTTTGGATTTTTAATTCCATAAAGTTGCTGAATGGCTAAAATGTCCTTTATGTTGAGTTTAGCGGTTCTATTATTATTCCTAGCAGTGACAACTGCGAACATTATGGATTCTTCGCGCGAACTGTGCGTTAATCCTAATGTGTGTTCAATTTCATGTATTAACGTGTTAAGCAGATAGTCCTTGTTACTTCTAGCAGATTTGTCCGTTAAATATATATGCCACGGTTCTGCACTATCTATGTGTATTTCAGCGATGTAATTGTCAACGGTAGGAGGATAGAACGCGTGAGCGAGTACTCCACCAGGTCCATCTAACGAAGAGGAGCAAATTTCTTCGTTGCGTCTACGATCAGCGTACGTGTGTGTGCCACTACGATAAGATATCAAGATATCAGGATTTACCGTTTTACGTTCGAATGATAAAGACGAATTAGCTGCCCATAGCGAGAACGCGAATTCGGTAGTTTGGAAGGTGTGTGGATCTGCTAGCTGGAAATTCCACGTGAGATGTGTTTTCGCCCATTTACGTCTACCTATATTATGCTCGTAGATGTCAGGGAGACCATATCGTGGTTTACGCATCTGATACAACGTATAGTTATTCAATGTACCATCGCCCTGTATTTGATAATATTTTTGAAACAACGAAATAGCCAGTTTAAGTTCCCCCTCTTCGAATGATAATTGCGTATTGTTGCAAGCTTTACTCAAGTAGCCGTACTTTTGTAAATACAGAATTACTTCAGTATCTATGCTTTCACGATTCGTCGCTGCCGTCGACGCTGTCGTTTTCGTTGTCGTCGTCGTCGTAGTAATCGTAACGAAAACGATGACGATGATGAATGTGAGAGACATCGCGATGTAACACAAGTATACGACACGCGGTAAAAACGATGCGTATCCGAACGCTCTGTCAAGAGTAATGAATAGCGTTTCGTAATTTTTCTATATATATGACATGAATCACGTTTCATACCTTAATATTTTGCAAACGAGACTATTATCAATCTAAGAGGATTGAAAGAAAGGTATCCGATGCTATCACACGTCTGACTCGAGATGTAACTGTACGAATGAAAAATGTAGTGACTAACGCATTGGAGAAATCGTTCGAAACGATGGGGAGAGATATGATCGTACGCGCACTTCGGGATATGCAGAAAGATATCTCGAACGATGTGGAAAAGATGCGAAACAACGTGGAGGAGGTCTCGAAAAGTGTGAGCGCGCTATCGACGAAAGTGTTCAACGAGATTCAGCGTGGTGTAACTGATCTGCGTCAACAATTGCATAATATAGCGACGAAAGAAATGTTGGAGACTAACGAAATTCAACGAGGTATAACTGATCTATGTCAACAAATGAATAATACGGTGACGAAGGAGACGTTAGAGAAACCGTTTAAAACGACAAGAAGAGATATAATCGTGCGCGCGCTTCAGGATATGCAGAAAGATAGTTTAAAAGTGTATAATGATATGGAAAAAAGGGTATCCGACGCTATCACACATCTAACTCGAGATGTAACTGCACGAATGAAAAATGTAGTGACTAACGAGATATTGGAGAAATCGTTCAAAACGACCGGGAGAGATATGACCGTACGCGCGCTTCGGGATACGCAGAAACATATCTCGAACGATGTGGAAAAAGTGCGAAGCAACGTGGAGGAAGTCTCAAAAAGTGTAAACGCATTATTGATGAAAGTGTCCAACGAGATTCATCGAGGTGTAACTGATTTGCGTCAACAAATGAATAATATGGTGACGAAAGAGACGTTGGAGGAATCGTTTAAAACGACAGGGAAAGATACGTTCACGCTGGCGCTTCAAAACATATTTGACGATATTAAGATGTTGCATCACGGTGTAAGTGATCTGCGTAAACAATATCGACGAATGTGTGTAATGAGAACGAGAACAAGATTTGGCATCTGAACGAGGTGTCTAAGTATTTAAACGCATCTAGAAAGGTTTAAAAGATACGTGCAAAGCTCGTTTCCTGTTATAACAGAGAGAGATGAGTACCGAGAAACGAAAACTCGTGAAAGAATTCCACGCACCCGCGCGAAGGAATTTTCCACGTCGTCGCATCGTGGTGCACGGTCGCGATGATTTATGACAAGCCGACGTGGTCGAGATGCATCCTTACGCGCGATTCAACAAAGGTTACAATTACATTTTAACAGTTATCGATGTTTTGAATAAATACGCATAGGTTCTACCACTCAAGAGCAAGAACGGAAACGATGTGGCCGCAGCGTTATCTACAATATTTCGCGAGGACGAACGATACCCACGAAACCTGCAGACGGATCAAGGAAAGGAATTTTACAACGCTACCGTGCAGAAAAACATTGTTAAGAGATACAACATAAATCATTATTCGACGTATTCAGTGATGAAAGCGTCGGTGGTGGAACGATTCAACCGTACACTCAAGAATAACATGTGGAAAACGTTCACATTAAACGGTTCGTACAAATGGATCGACGAGCTACCACGTCTATTGTCAGATTATAATAATCGTAAACATCGAACCAATGGGATGCGACCGATAGACGTAACATCCATCATTGCAAAACGACTCTTTTCGACGGTATACAGTCATGTAAAAATTGCCGCTCCAACGAGGTTCAAGATAGGCGATCCAGTACGTATTAGTAAATTCAAGACAATTTTTGAAAAGGGTTATACACCTAATTGGTCCACCGAGATTTTCTACATCGTTAAAACACAACGTACGAATCCTGCAATGTATCTACTAAAAGATTATCAAGGGAAGCCGATAGCTGGTGGATTCTACGAACACGAATTACAGCGAGTCTCTAATCCTGACGTTTATCTCGTGGAAAAAATACTACGCAAACGAGGAAATAAAGTGTATGTAAAATGGTTTAGAATGGACAGTTCACATAATTCTTGGATAGATAAAACGGATGTATTGTAACTCTCTTTTTTTATTTTATTATTACACTAAAAATACAACAAACATCACAGAGGTATTTTATAATGTCCCCAAGGTAGAGTAGTGACCGATTCGGGTACGACGTACCGCTTATCATCGTACGGACTAAGAGCGAGCTTCAATTCAGACACCGTGTAGACCTCATGCAATGTCGATTGTATGCACGACTGACGTCTCGACAGTACCGTTACATCGTTCAAACATCGCACATAATCGTCGAAAATGATCGCTTTCGCGACTACGTTTTTCTTGACATCCTTTATTCTCTTCGTATCGTTTTTTCCGATCACTCTCAACGCGTACATCTTCGCTCTGAATCCAATGAATTCCGTCATAATCGCACCACAATTTTCATCTTTCATCAAACCGGGTATTTTATTATTAACGCGTGGAATACCATACGCGTTTCTCTCAGGATAATCACTCGTGTCGAATCTCGCGATATCACGCTTGATGTCCTCGTATACATTCTCACACTCCAGAAGATAAATCAAGCTGTCAGTGTCCGTGTACAAAATCTTACATGTATCGCGATACAATAGTATTATGTACTCATAGTGAAATTCGTATAGACGCAACTTAGCTATTTCGATAATGCACATACATACGTATATCGGTTTATTCATTTTTACTTCGAGTTTGCGCAATTCCACAGCAACTAGATTTTCGGAAAAAATACTTCTACTATGAAAATTCGGTTTCGCTATCATCGCTTCCGCACTGTATCTCCCATCCCAACGCGTTATAAGTCGAACATCAACGTGATCGCGTACGTTCTCCATCGTTTTTCCAAATACCGCATTGTTCATCAATTTGTAAAGATTCTTCTCGAATTCGTTATTCGCGAGCATTCTAAATCTCGTATTAAGTTCGATATATCCACGAAGCCACGGGGATTGGGCGAATTGTAATATACGGTAAATTTTTGTGATGCGGAGACCATGATGAATACATTGCTGCAGATTGCGATAGTACACGATACAGCGCTCCTTACTGTAAAGAGTGACCAACAGTTTAACATTCCGTTTTCTGGGAAGTCGTTCGCGAGTGGGGCAGAATGGAAGATCAACATGAGCGTCATGAACGCTTTGTGGATACGCAAGGTCGACTTTCAGAATATAACCGATAACGGAGTCTGACGACACAGACATTACGTCAAAGCGCTCGATGTTGGCGACCCATTGAAATTCTTCGTACGGTAAGGATTCGGACATCGCCCAACCGTACAAATTATTCACGTCGAAGTACATAAGGTACGTCGAGGGTTCCCAAGGATCGTACGAAGATGCGTTATACTTGTTATTAGCTTGCGCATATCTATGTGAATATTGACTAAAACCACCGCGTACACCACGTTCCACAAACATCACCATATCGATGTCGGTGAGTAATTCGAATCGAATACCAATGTATTTCAACATACCGTCCACGTATATCCCGGTAAAGTGTAATAATACGCTGGATCCAATCCGTAACTCTCAATACACGTATCACGAAGATTTTCGAAAACGTCTGCTAATAAAAGCATATCTGTCTTGAGATACAAATCACTGTAATCGCCGAGAGTCTCTATGCAAAAACGTCGCCAAACGTTCGTCGCGTATTGATAATCATCATCGGAAGCAGTCTCGTCGATCAACGAACTATAAAACAGTTCACGCGGTGGTAAACTAGTCTTAGTTTAGCTTATCAACGCTGTTGATATACTCGTACGGAAACACTCCTATCCGCGTAAGCAAATCAAAATCCTCGACGTCAAGATTAGAAAATTCCGATCGTATAATTTTCAATTTACTCTTGTCGAGATATGATACCAATTTCTCGAGACTAGTATTGAGAAATTTGTGGATTGAACGAATCCACAAAACGCAATTTCAAACAATCCGTTCCCCGATTAGAGTTTGCTGTAGCCTTGACATGTTTCGTAAACGATATATATTTTTCTTTCGTTATAGGTAACAAGTCAACTCTACCCACAAAACTATTAGCAATATCCTGTATGATAAAATGTGCATCGTAACCTGCCAAGTTATGAAAAAATACAGGAATAACGTACGTATCGTGATACTGTAAATTACAACGTGAATGTGCAGGACCTCTATAACGTTCGATTAATCAGTGATCGCGTACGCGCAAATCTCCTTCCGCAAACGGTCTTTCACAGATATGACAGTGAGTCGCGTTTCGAAATTTTTCCCACTTTCGATGTAAACTCCGCCATAACAATATTCTTATCGAATATCGTTTTCGCGCGATGCGCCAAATCGTATAATTCCTTAACAAACCACGATACGCAATCCTCGCCGCGATAAGATTTGTATATCGACATACACTGTTAGAAATGTTCTTAAATTTCATTAACTTTTAATGTACATTGGTGAATGAAGTTTAATTTCTCTGTAACTGAAAGAACTATTAATGCACATGTTAATGA
>NW_017299803.1:60157-94370 GCF_001594075.2 Trachymyrmex cornetzi
TTCTTACATGTCATTAACGTAAATTACTTTTCAGTTATAGATCTCGTACTTTTCATTAACGTGTAAATTAATTTCTACAATGTGTTCATTAATTTCAATATACACGTTCATCACATTTAAGACTACTGTAATTTAGTTTTTATTTATATCATTCATTACATTTAATTTCGTGCATAACCACATGGTTCCTTTACATGTTAATTAAAATTCATTGAGAAATTTCTAACAGTGTAGTTTCGTCGTATACACAACGTACGTAGTACCCTACGCTGAACACCTTGTGATGTTGATAGGTGATTCTTGAAATGTTTTCATCGGTGGTCTTCTTCGCCAGTATACACTCCAAATCAGCATAAACGACAAAGAGAAGTCGCTCCCTCTTATTATGACCACGAAACGATGGGTGGCACCCAGTTGGACACGGCTCAATTGGACACGAACCACTCACAGCGCTTGAGACTACAAAGCTCCTAAGCACCGGTCGCTGTGAGTGGTGTCCAATCGAGCCGTGATCAATCGGGATCACCCCGAAACGATAACCATTTATCGTTTTCGTTTGGAAGAATAATAGCACATTCGTTCGTCGTAGTACAGTCAACGATGTGAAGCGATAATTTCTCGCTCGTATAAAAATAATGTAGACATCTGTAAAGTAACAAGTCATACGCGTTACACAGCTTTTTTATCGATATACAACTAGTATACCTACCTATCGCACAAATGCTTCTTCTTTGTACTCTTACTCAATTGCGAACCTATCAATCGTGACAGATTTTTAATCCATGTGAAATGACCGATGACGATTTCATCGTTGCGTCTTGAGTCTTGCAGATACAACAGGTTTACATGTTTCTCTTTCTTCTCTTTGGTAAGACGAAAAGGAACGATTTCATTACCATCGTCTCTTTTTTTTCTATCTCTCTCTCGCTCGGTAAATACGTTGATAGATATATCGTTCAAAAATTCAAATTTCGTAATTTGTTTTAAAGTAACGGGAAACTCGATACCCTCAAGCTTCAACACAGTAGTATAATACGGATACGACGATTTTCTATTTACATGTTTTTCTGCAGGATACAGAGCGGCGACCACCGACCAGGCGAAACACGCATTGTCCATCGAACGCACGTTAATTACCGCTTTCTTCAGCATAATTTCTCGCGGCAACTCCACCCAACATCCCGCGTGCATAGGATTATACTTGTTAACATTTACAATCAGATTCGATATACGTGACAGCGCCCATCCACTGTCACGTTCCTGAAATTCCTCCAGTGCTGCTAAAATATCGTCCGTCACGTGTTCATCATACCACTCTCGCAGATCGGATGTGTTAAAAAGCTCGTAATTTTTCGTAGTGATACTCTTAGCAGATCTCTTAGCATCCGCGACAAACTCACCGTTAAATATCGTATTTACTTTTAAACAATTATATCTCTGAAGATTATCAATCCGATCGATAACGATATCTCTCGCGTCGTCGAGAAACTGTCGAGGTTCGATGTAACTCGAATTTAATACCACACCAGTCAATACGCGATTATTAAAAGCTGTTTCGATCTCCAACCATGAAAATCCACTCTTTTGTGATTCGACACGACCAGAACCCATGTGTTCAAAACGTTGTCGTAAAATATTTCTCAAGTCTTCCAATCGTGCTAGTCGAGCGATCGATGCATTACTCCGGTAGATATTCGTTGACGTTTATTGTTTCGACACGTCTCCCGCAAGAAATCGAGACACTCGTCGCATTTTTGCTCCCATACCCGATACATGTCCACCGTATCGATGCTCGTCCCACGATTAAAAAGATCCTCTACCTCCTTATCCATCTATCTATATTAAAAAAATTCCTGCCCTTGCTTACACGTGAACCAGAGCGTTTCACCACAACTATCTGTAGGTATATCGAATTTAATTTTTTCAGAAATCCTTCTAATATCACTGATTTTTCGCACACCTTTCACAGCTGCGTTCTCATACCTTCTTGTGCGATCGTCAACAAGAACTACCGCGCTTTTCATCCATAAAATCTCTCTCTCGCGAACAGTAATTTCCAATTTCTCTCCGTAAATGATGTGTAGCTAAATTCCAACACCTCTTCTCCTTTATACAATATGTAACCAACGTAGAGAACTCGGTAACAGACGCTCGTAACAATACAGATCGTTGTCCGTACTCTCGTTCGAACTGTTATCGCTGTCCGTACTTTCGTGCGAACTGTTATCGCTTGACATATTAAGCATTCCAAAACTCAATGTGAAAAGCATCTTACCCCATACGCAGTTATATATCGTTCCATCGTCGGACTCATAAAAAACCACAACCCCCCCCCCCCCCCCCCATCTTATCTAATACACATATTACAAATAAAGGATGTATATAAAAAAATAGACAACTATGACGCATCTTATCATATTCAAAGGATGTGGTATCTTCACAAATACATACACTCAGGATATGTGTAACGAAAAGAAATCTATCGATTCAAATTTTTCTTTTAACTTTAATAAAATGCACGCTATAATAAGCACATACATCGAGTATATAAAATAAAGATATAAAGGTATTACTTGCTTATATATAAAATAAAGATATAAATATTACTTGCTTTGAAATTGCGTCCACTGATTAAATAGTTTTAACACATTCTGTAACGCGCAACATTTACTGTGTCTTCCACACCGATACGTATTGGTAGCGTCTAAAGTTTTAAGCGATTCAATCTCACCGTATGCACATTGATCGTTTCCACTATAACATCATCATTGTTCAAAATGTCTAGTAACCACCTCCGTTTTTCAAATCCCTTCACATATACAATTGCCCCACTTTCTCTACCAACAGCTTCTGAAATCAAACGCTGCGCCGTACGATATGGTACCATCCCATCATTCCACCGCAATCCGTGATGATGTGTCATCACTCATGAGGCGTGCGATTGATCAGCTTTCAGAAAACGCCATGGCATCGGGCATGTAAAAATGTAGTATGTCAATTCGCTCCCATTCTTTAAAATTGCTACCTCCTTGACAACAAATCGCTTATCCACGAGAAATCCTTAACGAAAAAACCATACACAATGATTTAACAAATACTAAACATATTTGTAAAATAAACAAGAGATATACCTTGCAAATCGACAAATGTTGGCATTATAACGATGAACGTCAAGATATATCATCACAAACGATTACATCAAACTAATGAGGTAATCGTGTGGTGCGTCTCTTTTATCATGTCTCACTCAGGATGTGTATCTCGCTTTCTCTCGGAACAATCGCAAGTA
Organism: Trachymyrmex cornetzi; assembly: GCF_001594075.2. NCBI lineage: Eukaryota > Metazoa > Arthropoda > Insecta > Hymenoptera > Formicidae > Trachymyrmex > Trachymyrmex cornetzi. Next base: position 63,447 of record NW_017299803.1, read on the forward strand.
AAAAAGTGAAATAAGATATAAATAGAATATATGATAAGAATATAACATGTGATTATCATATGTGGAACGATTATCCCTCTCTCATATATATATTTTTTAGTAAACATTTTTTCTTTCCTTCGTTACCGATGGTACTTTCCTCAAATCGTCAGCTACACAATCCAAAAGCTGATTCACCATTTGCTGTTTACGATCTCTGGGGGAAGATGTCAAAAATTGTGTTCTCAATTTTGCATATTCCCACCATTGATTTTTTTCCTTATTTTTAATATCATGAATATATATCATACACATCTAGACGAATCAACTGTCCAGTTTGTCCTTCCGAAGTTCCTACAGTGTACAGATGACCATTTTCCAGTTTTGTAATATATTGGGATATTCCATCGGTTTGCTGTTTCGAGGTTGAAGCAAAAAGCTCATACCTCCAGCTTTCACTTCTGCTGACGATGTAAAAATCTTACAATCGATATTCGGTGCATCGCTAAGTGTCGCCATGTGACATCTAACATACTCCTTCAGATCGTGCAACCATTCGAAGAATGTATTTTTCGTCATGAAATCTTCCATAAACAAATGTTGCAACACTTTGCTCTCGGGGGTAGAGAAGAAACGATTCAACTCTTCCATAGAATACATAGAATTCAGCAAACCTCTTGTCTTCAACGATTCCAAAAATGACATTAATGCGTCTTTCATTGTCTCTGCCTCCCTCATACGTATCATATTCGGATCTATTTTTTGCTACTTCATCATATACGTTTGTATGCATCCAATCATTCGCAAATTTTTGACAAACGTATTCGTAATCTACGTCTGATATATTAAATCGATTATAGAACCCATACCCGTTTCATCGAACATGTCTTCCTCCTCATCTAATAGTTGTTTTAACGAATTCTCAGTGGACTTCATCGATAGTTCTTTATTTTGCGACTCCATTGTAGTACACAAAATACGTTCAATCACAAAAAAGTATGTATAATGAAAAAAAGCCTCGCCCATACGCATTTATATACCATTGTCCCCATTGAACGTGTTAACGGATGTGGTTTCTATCGAGGACACAAAACTGCATAAAAATAGATATCCTTATAAGAGACAAAACTGAACACGAGAAATTGAGGTTCTGTTATGAAAGATAACGAAGGGACAATAGATTCTTATCATATCCTTAAGGATGTGATATCTACCAGATACCCTTATGACAACTGTAATAACATCGTGTGAGAAAGACACATCCGATAAGGATGTGGTATCCCAACAGAAAAAAACAGTGTAAAAGGAAATCATTCTTATTTTAAATATATCTTTTTATTAAACTAACACTTTAACAAAACACGACAGTAAAAGTGTGTGTGGTACAATCGAACGCATCGATGACGTCACCCGCGAAACATGTCGTGACATGTCGCGGCGTGTCCTTGAAGAAATCTTCGATCACGCTCGATCCAATCCATCGACGCGAGCGTTGGTGCGAGCGAGATCGAGCATACGGCACAGGGGGTTCTAGATACTTCGTCGGCGAGGGGGGCGAATGGACGTTGGTGCGAAAAAACGCGCGAACTCCCTCAGTCGCCCTTCCGCTCTCGAGCTCGCAGGCCCTTCGTCACGTCGCTCCTCGCGTCGTGACGTCACGAGCTCACACACACATGCACCCGTGGGGACGGGGGCCGGGGAGAAAAACAGCGAGAGGTGGTGGGAAGTAAAAGCAGCTCGCTCATTGGCTGCCTCCCCGCACCACAGTACCCCTCTAGCCCAGTTTTCCCCCCGGCCCTTCACCCCGCGGGGTATCCCATGGACGAGGATATACCTTGCTTTGCTACTTACAAAAAAATTCATCAAGAACAATCAAAAAGTTTTATTCACACGAGCAGATAAGGGCAATGTACTGTGGCTTTAAACCGTGATATGTATAAAGAGAAAATGAATGATTTGCTGAAGGACGACAGTACGTACACGCTGATTGAAAGGGATCCAACAAGAAAGCTTACTAGTCGGTGCGTTTATTATTGACAAAGTGAGTAAAAGAGGAATACATAGACTCAAAAACTTATAAAAAGATTTACTGTAGTGATGGGGTACTTCCGCTTGCTTATGGGCTTCCTAAGATTCACAAATTACATTGTCCTCTAAGATTAATCATTTCATCGATTGACAGCCCGTTGTATACATTGGCAATATTTTTACATAAGATTCTAAATGATAATATTCCGAAACCACCCAACCATATCGAAAATAGTTTCAAAATTGTTCAAAAATTACATGGTTTTCACCTAGATGATAATTTTTCTCTGATTTCCTTGGATGTGGTGTCACTATTCACAAATATATCAGTGGATCTTGCAATAAAAAGTGTTTCGGAAAGATGGAATCTTATTTCAAGATCATGTTGCATCCCCAAAAAGGAATTTCTAAATGCATTACAATTGGTTTTAGAGTCGACTTTTTTCACTTTTGATGGCAAGATCTATAGACAGAAATTTGGAACATCCATGGGCTCGCCTTTGTCCCCCATCATTGCGGATTTAGTGATGCAGGATCTTGAGAGGAAGGCTCTGGAGATTTTTGGAACTGAATTACCCTACTTTTTTAGATTCGTTGACGACATTGCCACTGCGATTCCTCATGAATTAGTGAATAAATTTCTTGACACGTTCAATTCATTACATCCTAGATTACAATTTACCTTGGAAAATGGTGGTAATAGCTTAAACTTTTTAGATGTGACACTCTTGAAGGTTGATGAAAGATTAGAGTTTAATCTGTTTCGTAAACCAACCTTTTCCGGAAGGTATCTCAGTTTCTTATCTCTCCATCCACTCTCACAGAAAAGAGGTATTTTGATAGGCATGGTGGATAGAGCGTTTCGTCTATTACATCCCAAATATCATGAAGAAAATTTGAAATTTACAATAAAAACGTTTTTGAGTAATAATTATCCCATTAAGTTCATTTTTGACACTATAAATTTTCGTTTAAGATCATTATTAAAATACAAGACGCTAAGACAGGCAAATTCTACCGCAGTAAATAATGGGGATGATGGAAAAACTTCGTGGTTTATTATTCTTTTTTTCCCCCATCTTTATGGGAAATTTAAGAATATCACGAAAAACATGTGTTAAATTATCTTGGTTTAAATAAACTTAAAGGGATCATTAAGGCTCAAAAGGATGTTCTTCTTCATGATTCAAAGAAAAATGTTATATAATATATAAGATTAACTGTAAGAACTACAATAAAAGATTCGTATCTGAGATGCTTCACATTAAATCTCAAGTTAATAATCTTAAATTTAAAATCAGATACAGAGTTTTTGCACCATGCCTATACTAACATCATAGAAAAAATTATGACTTAATTGTGCTTTTAATTGTTGATTTGATTCGATTATATTTAGCATTGTATTTGACCATCTACATGACGCTTTACTTTATGACATTTAGCGACGCTGTGAATTGTATTTTATATTTTGACACATCTTTCTTTTGTATTGTTTATGTCTTGAGAACCATTTCAATTTTATACTCGTCACGGGACAGTTCTCTTAATATAATTTTTTCCGCCTTTGCGTTTATATGTGATCAAAGTTGGCAGTGAGTTTTCTTTAGTTAAGCATAATCATTTCGTTAACATTTATACACAAGTTATTGTTATTGTTAGTTCTCACTTGATTAATCAATCAATTGGACAAGGATGCTTCTCAAAATGTGGAATTGAAGGGGCTCTTCCGGCTGCTCTTTGGATCGTTCAGGATGCGAGTACACTTATTGTTTGATATCGCTGATGATGGCTTAAAAGAAGCCGAAACGTACGATTTTAAATTTTCTGGAATCTCTTGCGAGGTGATATAAGAGTATTGTGAATACATTTTTCTTGTTACACACACTTGATAACTGCGTCTTTCTTTAGCTCTCAATCGTCCAGCATTTTATTTTGTTATTCATTATTTTTTGTTAATATTTCGAGAGCTCAATTTGTAACTCATTTATTATTAATAGTAGCGTGTTACGTCACAACTGCGCACTATCAACGCTATTTCTTCCGAGGTAGTGTATTGGTAGCGTTAGGCTTAGGTACACAATCAATCGGAGGACGTTGTCATATGTTGTGTGCATGCGCATAACCTTCATTTTTCGTGTCGGCTGCTGGGCGTCGTTTGGATTGGTCAGGAAGCCTATTACGGTTTCTCCGTGAATTTAATCACTTTTCGCATTTTCATTTCACGTGACTTTAGTCATCTAATTACGGAACTTTTAAGTGAAAATGTGACGTAACTAAGTATTTCCGGTATAATAATTTCACATTTTGAAATCGATAGTCATAGGTTTGTACACAAAGTGAGGTTAAAAGTGCTATAAGTAATTATAAGTCAAGTTTTTAATTCATCGTTTGATCAATCGCATTATGCTAAAAACTAATTCTTTTGTAAAAAAGCTGCATTTATGCATAATACGATTGATCAATCAATGAAAAATCTCGTTTATGCTTATTGTCTATTATTGCATTATTAGCTATTAATAGTTATAACAAAAGTAGTACAAAAAATGAACATAACGGAAAAGCAGAAAATAATTTTATAAAATTATATGAGACAATATCTTCGCCAACTCGTTTTTAATATGAATCAGATTATATAAAATTCAATGCAATTAGAACCTGTAACAAAACATTATTGTTATAATAAATAATAAATTTTCAATAGAAAAACTAAATTATTATATTACTTTGTATGACGTTATTCTAACTTCAATACCTGTAATTCAACAGCAACTGCGTGATGTCGTCTTGGATTTGTTAGAAGAGGTCGTATATCTTCGACGAGTACTCGTACGGATTTCCGGGATAATCTTTGAAAAATTATAAATATATTTACAATATACTCACTTTATTCGATTTTTACTTTTCATTGTAAATGTCAACTTTTCATAAAATGTAATCTCTAAAAGTATAATATACAAAATCACATTTACCTGTAAAGACTGTGGAATTCACTTTCTGGTGTACCAAATGGATCTGAGGCATCCCTTACCAGGTATGTAAATATGAAAACGGAATTTTTAATAGAAAATACACGTTTATTGCATGAAAATGATAAAAAATATTTTATTCGAAGTATTGCCCATCGCTAGCTACATTTTTCTCACCTATCTGACAATTTGTGGATGCCAAAAAAATTGTTGCTCTTTTGAGCCAAACCAGTCATTTAGCCATTTTCGTACATTTTCGTAAGAATTGAAGCGCTGCTGAGCAAGTGCATGTCCCATCGATACAAATAAGTAGTAATCGGACGGAGCCAAGTCTGGTGAGTAAGCCGCATGCCAAAGTATTTCCCAACCAAGCACCTCAATCGTTTCCTTGACCAGTTTGGCTGTGTGTGATGGTGCATTATCATGAAGCAAAATCACTTTGTGTTGCCTTTTTTGATATTTCGGTCGTTTTTCACGCAAAGCTTGATTCAAATTGATCATTTGTTGTCGGTAGCGTTCAGTATTAACGGTTTCGCCAGGTTTTAGCAGCTCATAATAGATCACACCTTTCTGATCCCACCAAACACAGAGCATTGTCTTCCGTCCATAGCGATTTGGCCTTGCAGTCGATGTCGATGGTTTGCCTGAAGTTACCCATGATCGTTTACGCTTAGGATTCTCAAAATATATTCACTTTTCATCGCCAGTCACAATTCGATGGAGAAATGACTTTCTTTTGTACCTGACGAGCAGCATTTCGCAAGTGGTTTTTCGGTTTTTCTGCTGTCTTTCATTCAGTTCATGTGGAACCCATTTTCCCATCTTCTGGATCTTTCCCATGGATTTCAAACGTATGGAGACGGCTTCTCGTGTCACATTCAATTGATCCGCGAGTTGTTGTTGAGTTTGAGCGTCATCCTCATCCAACAATGCTTGCAATTCGCTGTCTTCTAACTTTTTCGGTGGTTTTCCACGTTCTTCGTTTCTCACGTCAAAATCGCCACTTTTCAATTTTTTAAACTACTCAAAGCACTGTGATTTACCAAGAGCATGCTAACCGTAAGCTTCGACAAGCATTCGATGCGATTCTGCAGCAGTTTCCTTCAAATGGTATCAGAAAATCAATGCTGTCCGCAAATCGTAGTTTCCAGGCACAAAATTCGACATGTTCAACGCTATTACAAACTATACTGTTGTATGAAACTTGTATTGTTGTGAGTTGAAAATCTTTGTCAGATGTCAGAACAAGGAAATGGCGTCAATGGCGCGGTCTGACGGCAACTACATTGACAGCTATGGCCATCTATTGGTAAATTCCGGTTTCATATTTACATACCTGGTAGTCTCCTTCGTATTCTAAGCATTACATTTTTTCGACGTCGCATTAATATTTCGATTATTAAATTATCCATTGTGTGCGCAAAAGTCTTCTTCGTCACTCTTATTTTCATTTCACCTTTTCACTTATAAATTTCGTGCCGAGCCTATTCACGCGAGTAACTTCGTATTTTCATGAGGTGAGATTAAATATAATTGGATGAGTTGCTCACTGTTCGAGAGTGCTCGATGAAAGCGAAGGCTAATTCCGGTTAAGAAAGTTGGTATAACGCAACAGAAGAAATGACCCACAATGCACAAGTTTCTGCACAGTACAATTTATTTTTCACATTTGGTTCACTACAAATGCTCTACTTTTAGGAAGAGCATCTCACGACGGACATTTTCGCAAGATATTTTGGCGGCACGGCGGTTTTCTTTTCGGTTTCTCGGCGGATATTAACGAAGAAGAAGGGGCAACATGGAGCTCGTCTTTTTATCAGTTTTGCGAGACAAAGCGCCTTTTCGCGTATTGCCAATGAGAAAGCTTAAAAACTTAAAATTTGAGGTGATCTGCGGGCACCAAGCGCGGTTGGCAGTTCATGGCCTCCTTCGCGGAAGAAAATCGCGAGCGCGATTGGCGACTAGATACGCCGAGGCGCGCTCTCGCCGTCTATCGATAGACTTGAGCAGCCGTTAGACATCTGTATGTTTGTGTATGACATGGCCTTTTTTTGGATGTTATTATTGATCATTAGAATGTTCTAGAAGCCCATATCATACACAAAGAATAACGAAATGAGATTTGAAATATAGAGATTTGAATATAACTAATTTTAACGCAGATTCCCCTTTTTCTGCTGGCATGCGGTATTGCGCGGACATGAACTCGATCTCAAACATTCTCACTTCCGTCATTTTCACCCAATCCGAGAACCGTAATAAGCCCCCTGCAGTGGAATTCTGTAACTCGTTACGCAGTCGTTATGAGTTCGTAACGACAGTTGCGCAGCTTTTTTACCATATAAAATATTTGCGCGATTGTCGTTATGAGCACATAACGATCGCATAACGAGTTACAGAATTCCACTGCTGGTCCTATCTTTAACGACATCCGACAAGCGTCAGCAGACTTGATTGTAGACGAGGTCTTAGCGCTTACAGATCTGTGAACGACCCTGGTGTAGCGTTTTTAGCGTTTAACGTTAAGGTTAGATTAATGTTTGAGGGGATTCTGTTCTCGAGTGGCACCAAACTTTTCTCTCTTTAGAATTTCCTAGAGTAAACGTACATATGTAACATGTGAATTTCAAATTTTATCGAAGTGAATGCAATCTCAATTTTAATCTCTGCAATTGATAGCTTGCCACTAGGCTGGAGTGAACGTAATTCTTGCTTGTGTATCATCTTTAACTTTTCAAAGTTTCTGCAGAGTTCAACTTGTGTATTTGATTTCATTACAAATGTGAAAGTCAGAGGTAGCTTGTTACTGGTGATTTTTAATTCCCGTGTACGAAAAAAAGTTACTCCTGCGGAATAGCGCGGCAAGATATTCCGCTGCAGATGTTTAAGATCCTTATTAGATGTAGATACGCTTGTTCTCAAATCGACAATGGATACTCAAGGAGTCTTTCTTTTATCTGATTAATTTACCCAGTATATTTATTAATTTTTGGATCTAGTTTACATTGTTCATTCCAGCCTAGCGGCAAACCATCATAAAAATTGCAATTGAGATTGCGTTCTGTTATTCGCTACGAGAAAATTAAAAATTTTACGTTACAAATACTTTACTAAACCCTAAAAATTTAAATCACACAGAGAAAAGTTTGGTCGATGATTGAAAACAGAATCCTCTACATTAATTTAACCTCGACAAGTATTAAGTTTCTCTGGTTAAATGTTACCAACGCTATGCTAGGATCGTTCATGGAGCTTGTTAACGCTATCGCGCTATTGGTTCCACGAATAGCATTGATAGCGTTTGCGTCCATAGCGCGAATAGTGTCCCCCCTCGAACGCACCCTCAGTAGAGTGGGTAAAAAGATAGTGGCGCCAATGCAATGCTTAATAATAATAATGTAATCTTCTTACGGACTCTCCCAAATTCAACAACAAAAAACTCCAAAACCAGGGCGAATGAGAGTCGTGGTAATTAATACGCAATCTTAATTCTTCAATTCAAATTAGAATCTTTATTCCAACAATAATACGTTTCGATTCATTTTGGACCCATCTTCAGCAAACAAATTTAAAATATCAATCCCTTCATGTCAAAGAAAAATCACCATCAGATTAGCAGATTTGATGTTATAATATATATCTATTCGAAACATTAATTTATCTTATAAATATTGATATTGAATAAGTTTCAAATTAACAATAAAATCGGTGACTCACCCCAAGACATAGAAGGAATTCGTCTCAACTGGATCAAATAAATACAATTAATATTCACTAAAAAGTATCAAATTAAAAACGCATGTTGCTCGCAACTCGAACGAAACATGACTAATACATTTAATATACTGGGAAAGACATGTCAGGTCAAATCACGAAAATAAAAAGAAATACGAAAATAAAAAGAAAAAGAAAAAGAAAACGATGATGTCGATACATAAACAAAATTTGTATAACCGAAAACATATAACTATTTGATGTCCTTTAATAATTGTATATAGGTATGATGTACACTTTCTGTATCTGAGCGTAAATTTAAACTATTTTGTTGAATTAAAATATGAAGGCATTCCGATATTAAAAGTTTATTCAGAAAACGCTCTTCATCTAGAATCGCGACATTCTCCTAATCGAAGTCATGATCAAATTCAATACGACGTTTTGTGATCACTGATTGGTTGTTACTATTCCGGTTGATATGATTGCGGTGCTCAGCTAATCTAGTTTTTAGTTTTCTTTTTGTCTGACCGACGTAAGAGGCATCGCAAGATTTACACGAAATTTTATAGACCATATTTTTTCTTTTTTCTATCGGGAGAATGTCTTTATGTCCCTTGATAAAACTATTTAATTTATTTAAGCTTGTCCTATTGAATTAATTTTTAATACTATGAACGCACGTTTACAAATTCTTTTTCATAAAGGGACGATACAACAGAAAGAATCAAGTGACGAAATCAAGAGAAATTATACTTTTTGGTTTGTACTGCCTTATGTTCCAAAAATATCGGACGAGTTTAAAAGAATTAGTAAAACCTTTAATACTAAATTAGCTTTTACAAGCTTAAATAAATTAAATAGTTTCATCAAGGGACATAAAGACATTCTCCCAATAGAAAAAAGAAAAAATGTGGTCTATAAAATTTCGTGTAAATTTCACGAGTTATCATGCCGTTGTTGTTAATGATGGTTAAATCTAAAAAATTAATACTATTGCCTCCTATTTCCAAGGTAAATTGTAATCTCGGATGTAAAGAATTAAACGTTGTCAACGTACATTCAATCATATTTTATTTGTTAGTGATAATAAGTTAAATAAATTCATTAAAGTACATATAAGAATGTTTTCCCCAAATTTGACAATAAGAATGTGGCCTATAAACTTTTTTATAAAGACTGTGATGCGACGTATGTGGGACAAACATACAGAAAATTATCTACTAGAATATCGGAACATCGGAGACATACATACATATAAATTGAAATACTAACAGCCACTCTGTGATTACTGACCATCGTATTGAATTTTCACATGATTTCGATTGGGAGAATGTCAGAATTTTGGATAAGGAGAAATTTTTGAAAAAAAAGACTGATTTCGGAAATGGCATTTATACAAATACAAAATAATGGCCTTAATTTACGTTCAGATACGGAAGGATTGCATTACACTTATGCAACAATGTTAGAAAGTTTCTCCTAATTTAATTGTGGATGTATTAATTTAAATTATTCATGTTTTATTTGTTGACGTAAAAGTTTTATGTTTTAATTTAAGTTATTCAAATTTTATTCATTCGACGAAAATGTATTAGTTTTAAGAAATAATTGTTTATACAGTTGTTATATATATTTATTAATATGGTACTGTTCTGATCGTTAATTTAATTTTTACGATTCTAATTTTTTACATAAAAAAATTTTTGCGATTTTAATTGGCGAATGACGAATGGAATAATATACATGCTATTTCATCTTGAAGTTTATAAGCTTGCCCTTTTTGTTTTCGTACATGTTGACCTTTTACATCGAGAACAACTCAATTCCGAGCGACATGTCAATGTATACTGACAGTTGAAGATGTCGATATCATTCAAATTTATTATATTTAATTGTGATGTCTTGTGATTATTGTATGGCTTCGCGACACGCTTCATGTCCTATGGTGGTAAGTCATTTAATGTTGTGAACTCAGGCATATGCTAATGAGAAAATTGTGTAATTGTTAGATTAACAACGCTGCATCTTTGCCAATTTGCGAGTGACTTAAATCATCGAGGACATGTAAGTAGGGATGGGCGATTTCTATCGATTAATCGAACACACCGATTATTTTTTAATTTATCGATTTTTTCACCGATTATTTTTCCGTTCGATTCATCGAAGAACAATTTTTTCCCCAAAACATCGATAAACTGCCATTCACTGAGCTACGTTCAGAAACGTCATCCGAGTGTTCCATATATTATCTTCAGCCCATTCTACATTAAACGCAAGCCGATCGCAAGCTTGTTGCGGCAGTCAATCTGAAGCATAAGGCCTGTTCTTTTTGGTTGAACTTTTGCACCAGTTCATCTGTCTTCCTCTTCTTTCCTCCTGGAGAGATTTCAAAATGCATTTCTCTTATAAAGACGCATATAAAATGTGATTGGATAATTTTTTTATGCATATTTTTATGCGGCTATGCAAGTTGTGTGGATATACCCTTAACACTACGATATCCAATTAACACACTGTTTTTCCAGAAGAGCTATACGTTAATTGGATATCACGCGTCGCATATCGCGTATCGCGTTGCACATCGCGCTGGTGTGCCAGAGCCATCAGAGGCCTAGTTTCCACCGACGGTTAAAACCGGATCAGAATGAAAGAACCAATCAACTGCAGTCGAGCATTCCCTTGTCATTCGACTGTAACAGGGAAATACTCGACTGCAGTTGGTTGGTTCTTAGGCCCTGCGCACAATAGAAGGAATAAGGAATTAGAAATAAAGACTAAACAATTTTAACCTATCAGAAATCGGATACATCAGGATACATGGGTTCTGATAGGTTGAAAGCGTTTATTCTTTATTCATAATTCCTTATTCCTTCTATTGTGCGCAGGGCCTTACATTCCGACTCGGATCGAAACCTGGGTGTAAACTAGGCCTATGTTGCTTTCAACGAAATTGTGAACTGATTTCCTTATATTTCGAGTTATGGTACGTTTCCACTGAGCGCGTCACGCGTCGCGTCATGAAAGAGAGAAAGAGATAAGATTATATAAATACACAACCCCTCTCTTTCTCTCCTTCGACGACGCCACGCGTGAGGCGTCGTCTACAATACACGGAGTAAGAAGTAAGAGTAAGAAATTGACCAATCACAGTCGAATGTGAGAAGAATAATCGACTGTGATTGGTCAATTTCTTACTCTTACTTCTTACTGCGTGTATTGTAGACGGGCCTTGACGCGCTCAATGGATACATATCCTAAAGGTGCATTCACATGCAAGCGTCAAGTAGCGGAAGCAGCAACCAATTAGCTAGACGATGCTGGTAGTGACGTAAAATATATTTTTTACGCCACTGCACTTATCGCCTCGCTGATTGGTTGCAGTTTCCGCTGCTTGACGCTTGCTTGTAAATGCACCTTAAGCGTAACTTGTGCCAATCAATCTTCTTTTTCTTCTAAGTTTCCCTATATTGGTTTTCCGACTCGACAGTCAACCAATCAAATCGTTTCAACTAGATAACGCGTAGTAGCTGACACACTTTAATACGATTTGATTGGTTGAAGCAAATTACGCTTACGCAAATTACGTTGTATATGAAAGTAGCCTGAAGGCCGCAGCACACACTTTTGCATAACGCATAACGCATAGTGCATAAGCGAATCAATGGCCAGTAGCGTAGAAGATATTTCCTTTTACAGTTTACGCCACTGCTCATATTGCCTCGCTGATTGGTCCTTTTTCGCATCGTGTGATTTCACTCTTATGGTACGTTTCCACTGACAATGAGTGTGTCACGCGTCGCGTCGTCCATCGCGTCACAACGCGACGCGAAAGAGAGAAAGAGAGGGGATGTGTACATATATAAATTTCACTCTTTGGCTGAGTTTTCACTGAGCGCGTCACGCGTTGCGTCGTCGAAGGAGAGAAAGAGAGGGGTTGTGTATTTATATAATCTAATCTCTTTCTCTCTTTCATGACGCGACGCGTGACGCGATCAGTGGAAACGTACCATTTCTCTCTTTCGCGTCGCGTCGTGACGCCCTCAGTGGAAACGTACCATTAGCACTATTAGTAATCCAGTCAATCTAGTAAAACATGCAGAAGTCTATGGATATTTTCATGCGAAAAAAAAGACGATTCATCGAATCTCCGATTTTTTTTCGATTTATAATCGAACTCTTTCGATTAGTTTTATTTTCATTGATTTTAAAAAATCGATCCATTTTTAAACATCGCCCATCCCTACATGTAAGTCAATCATATTGTAACTTTATTGCTGAGGATGACTCCAAAGAGAATCGAAACGTCCAAATACAGAAGACTTTAAGTTAACATCTGAGTATGGTTTTCACCTATCATTGCGCCGTTCACCGTTGCTAGATTCTCACTAGCCTAATTTAGTCATACTTTTAATTTGTTTGAAAATTGAGAGTCCGAATATAATTATTACTTATAAATTAATGTTTCGAATAGATTATAACATCAAATCTGCAAATCTGATGGTGATTTTTCTTTGACATGAAGTGATTGATATTTTAAATTTGTTTGCTGAAGATGGGTCCAAAGTGAACCGAAACATACTATTGTTGGAATAAAGATTCTAATTTGAATTGAAGAATTAAGATTGCGTATTAATTACCACGCAGACTCTCATTCGCCCTGGTTTTGGAGTTTTTTGTTATTGCAATGCTTAATGCTGATTGGCTCCGCCATTAAGTATTCTTACTGTCAGTTAAAAAGAAGACAACATTCAAAAAAGAAGAGAATAAGACGACGAATTGCGTTATAGATATTGGATACAAAGGCTGGATTCGGGGAAACGTTATTACCGCTCTTTGTGTCATTCTATCTTCATCGTCTATTAAACGTGAAACAAGGATAGTATGACACAAATAGCGTTGATAACGCGCTGCCCGAACGCAGCCAAAGTAGCGACTTTCGGCTAATATAATATAATATTGTTTAGCGTAATTCTTTTTATACCCACTCTAATATTCAGCGACAAACGAGTCACGTGATTTCATATGTAGCTAACCTCGAATGTCGCTCATATAAATGGGTTAGCAGCGATAAGTTTTTGACAGTAATTGTATTAATTGTGTTGTGTAAAGTGCTGTTAAGTCCAAAATATCATATCAAAAACGGTATTACGATTGAACCTGTCAAGTTGATGCGACTGTGCACAACAGAAATAAAGCGAAACTACGTCAAAATAGATTAATAGCATCTGTATGCATTAATGAATGTACAAATTTAAAAAGAAAATATAAAAAAGAGATTTTGGGTCGATCCTTTATTTGAAAGACGACGTGAATATGGATTTTAAAAAATTATTTAAAAATTATCAATGAATAATCGGCCATATGCTTCCGGGTGGCACCCAGTTGGATACGACTCAATTGGACACGAGCCACTCACAGCGCTTGAGACTACAAAGCTCCTAAGCACTGGTCGCTGTGATTGGTGGTGTCCAATCGAGCCGTGATCAATCGGGATCACCTCTATGCTTCCATACATCCATAAGTCAAAATACTTTTTTCGTCTATGATCATTTCACATGATCATGCCACAGTATATACAACAGCCATCCGATTATTATTTGCGATAATTTCATGAAATTATCGCAAATAATAACAAATAATACGATAATTAAATAATAATAATAATAATAAATAACTTAATAACACAATAATTAAATTGGTATAATGTATTGAGCAATCATAAAGAAAAGTCAGTATAAATAAAATTGGAAATAAAAATAATCAGAATTAAATGAGGTAAAATCGTACGCAACAAATTTATTGATAAGAAATTTTTATTTATTTATTGTGATAATTATTTAGAACGGGCATCACCACGAAACTTGATAAAAATATATTTATTTGACACAAAATGAAAGAATCTGGCAGAAAAACGTGGTATGCTTCACGAAGCAAATTATTAAATGTTAGAATTGGATTACGTTCGGAAACATTACCCAAGTGCTCCCATGTATCATTTTATCCTTGTGTTTAACATTGGATAATAAGATAATACACGGCGACACTCGGGTGACGTTTATGTTACGCAGCTCTAATAACTATTCAAGTAAAGAAAACTCGTTTTCCTAACCTGAGCAGTCGCTTCGTAAAGTTGACTGTCACATTTTTCTACTACATTTTCTCATTTCGAATGGAACGTATCGAATGAGAATATTTTGTATCAAGTTTTGCAATGATATCCATATTCTAAGGCTACATTCCAAAACCTTTCCGAGAAAAATTTTACTCGAAATCAGGAGACGCGGTAGTGGCTCCAGCAATGTTAAAAAAAAAAAGACACTACAAGTCTCTTATCCCGAACCACCAAAGTCCATTTTTAGAGGGAGCATAACTACTAAAATATAAAAAATTTTGAATTGCATGTGATATATCCTGAAAGGCCGCATCGCCACGAGTAATTTGAGCTAAAAAAATTTTAAATCGGTCAAGCCATTCTGGACATACGAGTGGTCAAAAAGTGATGATTTTCATGAAAAATGAAATAACATTTTCTCCTTCTCTGTCCGCAGTCACATGCACCTTTCTTGTCTCTCACCTTTCACTCACACCTCCACCAACTTTGACCCACTACCTTTTTCCTCTCCCCCTCCCCCTTACCTCCCACTCCCACCACTCCCCCATTTTTCACCCTATCTCACTTTCTTTCATATTCTCACCCCCTTTGGTTATCTCTCACCCTCGCCTGCTGAAAGTGTCCGATGGTCACCGACGGTCACAGTTGTGACCGTGACATTGTGAGTGAAGATTGTACGAATTTTTTGTGATAACTTCGTAACGCGTGATGGGTGACTGCTACAATCTTCCGAAGGTTGTTCGGTGTAAAGACCTTCATAATGTGTGAGAGGATCAAGGTCATCGGAGGTCAACTGTCCATTTTAATTTTAATATCTTCCCAATGGGCAACGGTCGCCTGCTGAAAGTGTCTGATGATCACTCGGGGTCGTGACCTTGACATTGTGAGTCAGGGTCGTATTAATTTTTTTTATCGACGACGATGACGAATATCAAGCGTCAATTTTGATCACGTGACCTGTTTTGACGCTGAAAATGAGCGTCGTAAATAAAAATCCAGCCTATAGTAAATCATAGACTTATAAGATAGACGGAGCATTCGTACGAGAGAAGCTGAAGACGTGATAGAAAGAGAAAGAAACAGTCGCGGATAGATCCCTAGAAATAAGAGTTGCGTCAATCTTCTAGTTGGATTAAAAATGGCATATTTTTACTGCATATAGCGCATGCCGCATGCATACGTCGTATACGTACACGGAGTAAACATATTTATGTACAAGAATAGAATAACGGTAGGGATATTTATATAAGTGTCAACGTTTCAATTAATATTAATAAATTCTAATTATTAGCGAATAAGTAAGTATATGTAATTATGGATTAAATTGTTAAAATTTTACGAAGTAATAAAAAATAAGGATGTATAAGAATAAAGCTAGTGTCATAACCTCAATAATAAAAAATAAGGATGTATAAGAATAAAGCTAGTATCATAACCTCAATTCTATTAAAAAGCGTTATTTTGTAGAAAATGACTGGCTGTTGCATACAGGGTTGTCGCAACAGAAGCGAACAAGGATATTATATGACAACTTTTCCTGTAGATATAAGAAAAAAGGCATTATGGCTACAACATATCGGGAAAGAAAACTGGAAGCCTAAGCCATATTCATCTATTTGTGATGTAAACGTGTAATTATATAAAATAAATTTATTTATTTATTTTATGTATTGAATATTTTCAATAACAATAATGTTCCTCATGTTTTATTTATATAGGTACATTTTGACAAGGAAATGTGGGAAAGACTTCGACAAGATGGAAAAAAAAAATTGAAAAGATGTGCAATACCAACAATTTTTCCGGTTCAACACAAACTTCTTGGAGTAGCTGAATCTGTGGGATTGGAAACAAAGGGAAATGACAAAAATAACGAGGAAAATATTAATAAACGTACGAATATCATTTACACAAATCATTTTCGGGCTGAAATTAATTCATCATCCTATTTATTCATTATAATCAACTTTCAGATATAACAATCGATTCTGTGGACGATTTTAATAATAACACATTTCAAAATAATGATAACAATGAAAATATTAACACTGAATTCATAAATACTGTTAAAGAGCTTCCTGAAAACGAAAATAATAACACACATATATCTACAGCAACATTGCCTATATCCAATATTACATCATCTATATCAGAGTGTGCTCTCCAACAAATAAAATTATTGCATCAACAATGTTGGAGCAATGAATCGATCCACATTGTAACCCCATTGCAACTCGATCGATAGATCGACAATCTATTACAGATGGCGCAGAGCTGTGGTTCTAACGACATCGGTCACCTTTCTATATACTCATTATTATTAAAGAAGATAATATGGCGTGTTGCCTGTATTGCTCACATATAGTATTCAATAAAGAACAGTAAAGTTAGTCGTTTAACAACGAAGTCACCCTCAGTTATTTTTGTGACGCCTCCTCATATTCCGCTAAGACATTTATAACAGGTTATGGGCCCAGACGCGCGTAAAGTATAATACGTGCGGAATCTGACTCAAAAGAAAAGAGGACGTAATAAGTGCGACGAGGCGTCCGTGTGATTCTTTGTTCTCATAACGACACGTGCATTCTAAATCATCAGCAGAGATGAATACCAGTGGACTAGTGCGCATCGAAGCACTTAATAAAGACAACTATGACAGTTGGAAAATGCAGATGGAAGCATTATTAGTGAAAAACGATGCATGGTCATATGTGAGTGGTGCAATTCAAAAACCTGCAGCGGTTGCTAACGACCCGACATCACAATCGGTAGAACGAGGATGGATAGAGAAAGACAGTAAAGCCAAATCGGACATAATTTTATCCATCAGTGCCAGTGAGTTAATACAAGTTAAAGGATGTCGAACATCACGCGAAATCTGGCTGAAACTCGAAAGTATATATCAATCTAAAGGTCCAGCTAGAAAGGCCACTCTACTGAAACGACTCACGCTACAAAGGATGGATGCAGGGGGCGATATACGTGACCACATGGCAAAATTTTTCGACGCAGTCGATAAGCTGACAGAAATGGATGTTGTTATCCACCCAGATCTATTATCAGTCATGCTTTTATACAGTCTTCCTACAGCATACGAGAACTTCAGGTGTGCAATAGAATTTCGAGATGAGCTGCCATCTCCAGAAATCCTACGCGTGAAAATACTAGAGGAAAATGACGCGAGAAGAGGCGAAACGCCATCTAGTTCCGGCCAAGAGGCACTAGCTGTCGAAAAGAAGACGAACTTCAAGAAACATTATAAAAATAAGTTCGACAAGACAGACAAGGATAGAAAGAAAAGTCTGAGATGTTTTGAATGCGGAAAGATGGGGCACAAAGCATCTGACTGCTTTACAAAGAATAAGAAGCAATTGGCGAACAATACAGAGAAGGTGAGTCTCTATATAAAACAAGGCGACAATGCACAAGTAGCACTACGCGCTGACGATAATAAGCTGTGGTGCATTGACAGTGGGTGCACGTCGCATTTGTGCAACGATAAAACCGCGTTCGCGAATATTGACACAAAACATTCGGGTAGACTTAACCTAGCGAGTGACACATCGACTATGATACTTGGTAAAGGACCGGTTACCTTTTCAACAAACGTTGGAAGGAAAATAAATGACATTGAACTAAACGAAACTCTCTATGTACCAGACCTACGTGCTAACTTACTATCCGTGGCAAAAATAACCGATCGCGGACTTTCAGTAACTTTTGATCGCTATAAAGCAAAAGTGTCGGACAAAGACGGAAATACCCCAATATTTACAAGATATACGAAGCACTAATTACGAAACAGATAATGGTGTTTTATTGGGAGATTTTTTAAAACGTTCCCCAAAAAAGTGTTCGAATAAACAATTTGAAGAAATACCTAATATAATACCACCTAAACCTGACAACAAATTAATAAAGTTGGACAGACTAGAATTAAATTCGTTATATTATTTATGTGGTTACATTATACATAGTATAATTAAAAATCAAAAGACTTGCGAAAAATGTATTGAATCTGCTGGATCCAAAACATACGATTCTAAAATTGAAAACAGATATTCACGACTTGTTAGTCTCAAATGTTATAGAAAGAAAACATTATTTTTTGTAAACGATAAAACATTCGTTTTTTTTCTTAAACTGCATATTATTATTAAAACATATTTACCTTACATTGAGCAAATAAATTGTGATATTGTTAAATTTTTCATTACAAGCATGGAGAACATTAAATGTGACACATTAAAAAATTGTCACGGTTTATCCGATAAAATTAAAACTCGTTTTATTAAATTTAAGCTAAGAAAAAGTTGTCAGTCAGAACGATTAAATAAACCTGTTTTTAATAGCAAAACTATGGCTATGCATTCATTAATAAAATAAACATTTCAAACTTATCTCATTTTATTGAAAGATGTTAGATTTTTGTTTCAATTGCATTATATTTTATAAGCAGTTTACATTCAATTAATATATTAAATTAAAATATTGAATGTTTTTATGTTGAATTAAAATATATTTAATGATTTAGTCATATGAATATATTGCTTTGTTTATGAAGATTTTAATAATGAATATATCATTTTGATAAAATATTGTATTTTGTGTATTTTATTTTTATTTCATTTTTTGTTCCATCTATAAACATATTGTATTTCTATTATATACTTTTCGTGTGTGTGTGTGTGTGTGTGTGTGTGTTCCTTAATAACCTATCCAATAATTCTTATCTTCTAATTATACTCATAATCCTGTTCTCAGTAAAAGAATTCATTTTACGTTGCGCACGTGTGTGCAGGTTCCCTTCCACATACTCAGTCATCACTGATTGGTTCCGCCATTATTCATCCAGCCAATCAAAAATAGTACAAGATTGGCGCAACTCTTACTTCTAGGGACTCTAGTCGCGGAGTAGTTCTCTTCTTTTTTAGTAGTGAATTGATTGGTCGCCGCGGTAGGCCGGGAAGTGGCCGAGAGCAACAAAGATAGACGTTCGAGAGTTGTGGCCTTACGCTCAAGCTAATTGGTCCCTCACCGCTCACTGTGAAAGAGGGAAACAACGATGTCTGGAATAGAGCTGTCCTTCAATGTTGTCTTCAGCTCCTCTCGTGTGAACGCTCCGTCTATCTTATAAGTCTATGTGGTAAATACCTTTATTATACTTAAGTCTGCGGCACACAATGCTTGTTTTCCTGCTGGATTGCTAGATGGATTAGAATCTTGCCACCATCGGCAATGCCAGCATCGCAGCCAACACGGTGGCAAGATTCTAATCCATCAAGCAATCCAGCAGGAAAACAAGCATCGTATGCCGCTGGTTTCACATCCAGTTGTTCCATGTTTTACGTAAGAGCGATGTCGCTAAAAGTTGGATTAATCCAACTTTTCAACAATGTCGCTGGTGACAAGAAAGTGGACAAATTGAGGGAGAATTCAGTCACATGATTATTTATCGCTGCAACAAGCGACACCATGAAATTGTATGTAGCTTTAAGTGGAATGCAGTTAAATGTACCGATATGAGCATGCGCTGTGAACACGTGTTCAACATCAATTAAAGGCTTCTTTACATAGGAGCATCAAGTGTGCATTGTGAGCTAAGGGTATATTCACAC
This sequence comes from Trachymyrmex cornetzi, assembly GCF_001594075.2. NCBI lineage: Eukaryota > Metazoa > Arthropoda > Insecta > Hymenoptera > Formicidae > Trachymyrmex > Trachymyrmex cornetzi. The sequence goes on from NW_017299803.1 coordinate 83,867, forward strand.
AAACTTGCATCGCCGTATAAACGTATGCATAACAAAAATTATCCAATCACATTTTACGTGCGTCTTTATAAGAAAAATATTGAAAAGGTCGGAAATCCATTAAGGGGTCTAGAAAAGAAAAAAAATATTGAATAATTTTCTTTACTCCGGATCTACAATAGTGTTTTAAGCCTTAAGCCATAAGAAATGGACGAATCACAGTCGATTATTCCCCTCGGATTCGATTGTAATTGGTCAATTTCTTACGGCTTAGGTCTTAAAACACCTGTTGTAGATCCGGGGCTATGCATACGTTTATGCGGCTATGCAAGTTGTGTGGATATATCATAATGCCTGTTCTACAATAGAATCGCAAACCGCAAGAATTTGGCTAATCACAGTTGAATATGAAACAAATAATTGACTATGATTGGTTAATTTCTTGCGGCTTATGGCTTGCGACCCTATTGTAGAACAGGCTAAGGCCATTAAGAAATTGAGCAATCACAGTTGAATATGAGAATAATAATCGACTGTGGTTGATTAATTTCTTACGACTTGACAGCTTAGGGTGCTGTCCCACGACAGTCGAAATTTCGGAAAACGGAAAAGTAAGAGTGGGGATCAACCAATCAGAATTATTGAGATACATTACTATTCGTCTGTACATATACCTACGTTAAATATAAGATTATAGAATTTGAATTTCTATACGTATAAACTCTGTAAAAAATTTGTAACACATGAATATGTATATAAATATGTATAAACATATATAAACATGTATAAATATTCATAAACATACATAATTTTATATGAAATATGTCGATACATGTTCATACATCCTTCTTTCTTTTGTAAAATTACTTTTTAGTTTAATAGAAATAATAATAGTAATGTGAAAATATTAAAAATAATTAAAAGGATAATTTTCGCACTATTTGTTTCAGAAAAAAAATCAAATTTAAAGAAATGTAAAAAAATTAATTATGGATAATTGAGTATGAGCAATTTTTTTATATTTTTCCAAACTTGTTTTTTTCTAAAACGAACAAAGCGGAAATTATCCTTTTAATTATTTTTGATGTTTTCACATTACTATTATTATTTCTATTACACGAAAAAATAATTTTTCAAAAAAAGGAGGAAGTTTTAGCCAATCGTTTTTGTGTAGATAGAGTGGACTAAACTGAGTCGAAAAGTCTTCCACCATTTTGCAATTTTCGCAATAGTTAAGATAATAATTACTAAAAATTGCCAAATCTTGATCTTCAATAATTTTTTACTCAAATACTATTAACTTTACAGAAAAACTGTAAGAGACAAAAATAATTAATTTTCTTCTCATAAAGTTCTGAGAATTTTTTCAGAGTTTTTAAGTACCGTATTTTCTCATGTTGGTAAAAATAAAAAATGCAATATTAAATTGATTAAAAATTCTGAAAAAATTCTTAGAGTTTTATAAAAAGAAAATAAATTATTTTTGTCTGTTGCAGTTTTTCTGTAAAGTTGATAGTATTTGAAAAAATTATTGAAGACCAATATTTGGCAATTTTTAGTAATTAATATCTTGTTAACTATTGCGAAAATTGCAAAATGGTAGAGGACTTTTCGACTCAGTTTAATCCGCTCCATCTACACAAAAACGATTGGCCAAAACTTACGGGACACCCTGTATAATTATACATGTTATAAATATTTATACGTTTTAGGTCAAACGTAGTTCAATATTAAAACAACAAGAATTGGATAAAAGGCATACAACTACGAACGCAGGATATTCGTCGCGAATAAATATATATTTAATAATTAAAATTACATATAGACGTTTCGGTCTCAATTAGACCATCCTCAGTAAATTATATAGTATTAGAAGAATCCGCAAGAAAATCAAATTTCAATATATTTTTTATTATAATAGAAGATAATGAAAGAATCTTTTAAATTAAAAGATGGTTCGAGGTGTTAGAATAATAGTCCGTTTTCCGAAAAAGTCGCCCCATGAGAAATCTAGCCACAAAAACTTCGGACCGACAAGCACGCAATTTTATCCGATATAAATAATTATATTTATATGCTATAAAAACGAATACTTATCGAATAATTACCCAAATAGCAAAATGCCTGTAGTCTTCTAGCAGACTGTCAGCAGGTTCGAGCAGAAAATGACGGCAGTCTGCCATCAATTGCGTCCACATTAGGCTTGTGTTTTGTTAACATTGCCAGTCGATATAATATGAAGGCAAATTGTTGGTAGAAACTGTGCAGATCCTGCCGACATTATCTGACGCTTGCAGATTTTGTTTCGTTTTTTCTAGAAGTCTGTCAACAATATTATGTACATCTAATTCTGTTGGTATTCTGTTGGCATAATATGTAGCGGACATTTAAAAAATCTGTTTTCTACAGACTTGGCTATCTGGGTATTTATTAATAATGAATTTCTTTTTATAGAAATTAAATTTCAATAATCTTGTATCTAACGTATATGTGCAGATGAACAGTAATGCATCCTAATAATTTTGATTGATTCATCCCCACTCTATTACTTTTCCGAGATTCCGTTTTCTGAAATTCCGACTGTCATGGGACAGCATTCTTAGGGCCTCTTAAAGTAAGGTTGTGGATCGAGCATCTGTGCTGCGGCCAATAAGACAGTGTCTGTAACCTTGGATCTACAATAGAGTTTTAAGTCTTAAGCAGTAAGAAATTGACCAATTACAGTCGAATTCCAGGAAAATAATCGATCATAATGCGTCCATTTCTTATGGTTTAAGGCTTAAAACCCTATTGTAGATCCGGACTTACAGTCGAGTGCGAGGAGAATAATCAACTGTGAGTCGTCCATTTCTTATGGCTTAAAATTGTAAATTCAGACTTAAGTCTTAAGCCATAAGAAATTGACCAATTACCCAGGATCTACAATAGATTTTTAAGCCTTAAGCATGGAGGATAGAGAATGGAACTAGGCTTGAGAAAGGTGTGGTCGAAATTAGGTTTCTGAATTGGTATTGGTGGTGCTCGGTAGACGGCGTTCGAATTGCAAAACTCCTTTCATTTGTGCACACACAACCGAACACACATAATTTAAGAATTGAGACGTTATTGTTTGACAGTAACAGTAAGTAAACGTTGTTTTATTCTTCCAACTATATAATTCGTTATTTCTTTTATCACTTGCTCTTCCCGAATTACAATCAGGAAACGAACACACACGCGTCATTATAATTTATAATTATATGAGTTGTGGCCTCAAGGAATCTATCCACTAATTTGACGGCCATATGAGTTGAAATTTTCTTCTTTTTATTATTTTTGGCTAGGCCACTTAAATCAAGAGTCAAAATTCTAAATTTGCCAGTTTCAACCTAAAACTTTGTAAAACTAATATGATCTACTGCGAGGACGGTGTCGTGGAAAAGAAGCGATATCTAGATCGAACTAATTCAGATGATCACTTTTGACCACGCTTTTGACGGCCTCGTCCATATAAGTTCCTGTCTCCTGTTTTCTATCCTCCATGGCCTTAAGCCATAAGAAATAGACGAATCACAATCAGTTATTCTCCTCGCATTCAACTGTATTTGGTCAATTTCTTATGGCTTAAGGCTTAAAACACCTATTGTAAATCCGGACTTACTAAAGACATAAGACTTAAGTCATAAGATACTGTCTTAAGATTATGGGCTTTCTACAACAAGCTATTATTTAAGTTTTAAGTCATAAGAAATTAATCAATCATAGTCGAATGTAAGAAGAATAATCGATTATGATTGGTCAATTTCTTATAACTTAAGACTTAAAGCTTAGGCAATGACTTATTGTAGGAAGCCCATTATAAGTCAGCTTTCTGCTAACCCCGGATCTACAATAGGGTTTCAAGCCTTAAGTCATAAGAAATGGACGAACCACAGTCGCTTATTCTTCTCGGATTCGATTGTAATTGGTCAATTTCTTACGACTTAACGCTTAAAATATCTATTGAGATCCGGGGTAAGGCTCGGATAATTAAGGCTAACGTAGCTTGAATCAACAATAGGTTTTTAAGCCTTAAACCATAAGAAATGGACGAATCATAGTCGATTATTCTTTTCGAATTCAACTGTAATTATAGTTTAAGGCTTAAAACACCTATTGTAGATCCGACTTAAGATACTTTAATTTCTAAAAATAATTCTTTGCTTTAACTATACAAAAGATCGGTTCGCATTGCTTGAAATCCTCAAACATTTTTTAACTTAAAATGAGATATATATTTGGTCGTCGAAAAAAGAAAAAGCGAAGATGCTGAGTGCAAAAAGTGCAAGCAACGCGAACAGACCCAAATTCTCTACTTTGCAAACACAAATTCACTGCTTTAAAAAGAAATTATCTGTTCTAAAACACAAATTCACTGGTTAAAAACAAATTCTCTGCTCTAAAACACAAATTTATTATTTTAAAAACACAAATTCACTGCTTAAAAACAAATTCTCTCGTCTAAAACACAAATTTACTGCTTTAAAAATAAATTTATTGTAAAAACACAAAAGTAATATAAGAAAATAATTTGTGTTTTTGAAGTAGTGAATTTGTACTTGTAAAGTATATTTGTATAATTAAAGCAGAAAATTATTTTTAGAAATTGATGTTGAACACGTGTTTATAGTGCATGCTCATATCGATATACATTTACGCTATTTTCGAACTAAAACACAGAACATTACATTGTATTCCACTGTGTAAGATGTTGAAACGCAATTTAGTTTTATAGTATAACACCAGAATGCATTATAGTCTTCCATTCTTATTCTTATAATTATATTTAGCGTATAAATAATAGATGATTTTTATTCAGACTTAAGTTTAAATAAAAGTTTATGATTTTTATTTAGACTTGAGTTATAATTTTTTCAGAATTGGTGATTCGATTTTATTGCAAAATAAGTACGACTACTAAATAACTTTTTGAAAAGTTGGTTAACATTAGTTGCTTTCCATTTATACACAAGTGAACTGAGTCTGAAGTGAGCTGAGTATTTCATACTCAGATTAATAACGTCATTATTTGCTTACTTTGGTAAAAAGTTATCACATTACAACACAGGTTCATAATCTCATTTTTAAAGTGAGTTTATGAGACTCAGTGAAGCACACAATATGCAATGTTGCAGCAACACTGCTGCAACATTGCATATTGCTGCAAATTCTGTGCCATATAGGAAGCAAAAACTCACCCAGATAGCAAGTTTTCCGCATGTTGCTATAAATTTGATATAAATTGCGTCGCCTGAGTTTTGCCATCTTTTTTGAGCGGTTTCTGATTTTGCTTATGATTGGCAGCAATATATACCATAAACGATTATGCACAACCGGAAGGAAACAATTTCCCTCTTCTTTTTTATAAATTTTATAGGTTAGGACAATGGCACAGCAACATGATGAAAACTAATTCTACATAAAACAAATTTGCTAGCAATTTGACATTAATATAAAGAAACTGTTGTAGTAAAAAGGATTAACCTCTAACAATGCTTTCCTGTTTAAAATCGACTCAAAAGAGAATTTTAAAATATCTTTAAGAGTTCTTTAAGAAACATCTTTAAGATATTTCATAAAGAACTCTGAAAGATATCTTAAAGTGACTTATGAGTTGATTTTAGACATTTTACTCATTTGGTTGACAGATGTAAGTTACTATGAATAAAATTACAATGCAGAACAAAATACACATTAAAGTATTAGGAAATTTCGTTTACTCGGTAAACATTTCAAAGAAAGTATTATACCTTTCATCCTAAAACCGTTGAGGCTCATTTCAAAAAATTATTTTATTAGAACATAGCTGAAAAATCGTCTAATGCTGCGTCTTTTACTCTATTCTATGTTGTTTTTTTAAAATCGAGAAATTTAACTCGATGCATTCCTCTGATGGCGGTACCGCATACTGCTCGACGACACTCCATTTCCATTGACAAAAATGTGGACTAAATATTTTACAAAAACAATTTCCAACAGATTGTAGCAACATTTATGGGAATAAGTTTCTTTCAGCATTTCCGCTCGTTTGCGCAAACAACCGTTGTCTGCATAATGTCTCTAGGGGCCAGTTTCATCAACGCCAGTTAGCTTAATCGACCGTTGATTGACCAATCGCGTTTACTGTTTAGTAGAATCGACCAATTGCGGTTGACAATTAATCACGATTAAGCTTGATCGGCGTTAATAAAACTGGCCCTAGGTTGACCTAAACGAAATTATTATTGCCCTGGCGACAGCAACATGATGGCAATTGAAGAGAAACTTGTGTTAAGCACCTATTTCTTTTCTTATGCCAAGAAACGTTTTGTTATCTGGGCAGTTAAATCTCACTTGTCAGAATGCAAAAAGAACGCACATTCAACTGAGTTATGATGTGGTTACACCACAAGTAAAAATTATGTGAGACTCGGTGCAAATGGAAAGCAACTATTGACATATTTTACACGCTTATACTTAGGTTTTTACAGTGTCGAGCAGTGTAACACCTGTGTCACAGTTGGAACATTTTGTGTAAGACACAGTGGCCAGTATTCATAGTCAGTTCTTATATTCAAGACCGTCTTAGTTCTGTCTTGAGGTATCACGAACCAATCAGAGGGCCATTAGCATCTTAAGACATTACTTAAGACGATCTTGAAATAAGAACTGATTATGAATACCGGCCATAGGCTTAGTTTACATCGTGCACTTGATACGGGTACTAACTAGTAACTTTCTATTGAATGATCTTAATTTCAGCGATACGTTGAAACATATATATATATATATGTGTGTGTGTGTATTTAATTATGATGTATACTGTACCAATTTAGTACATCATTCTTTAAATACATTGCTAAAATTAAAATAATTTAATAGAAAGTTACTAGTTAGTACGTGTATAAGTGTACGATGTAAACTAGACCATAATCAGTTCTTATATTCAAGATCGTTTTAAGTTCAGTCCTGAGGTGTCATGAATCAGAGGGCCGCATTAGCGTCTTAGGACATTACTAAAAATGATCTTGAAATAAGATGGTCAGTATTCATAGTCGATTCTTATTTTAAGATCGTCTTAAGTAATGTCATAAGTCGCTAATGACCTTCTTATTGGTTCATGACATTTTAAGACTGTACTTAAGACTGTCTTAAATATAAGATTCTACTATGAATACCAGCCTATGAATACCGGTCAGTGTTACACTAGCCTAGTTTACATCGTGCACTTGATGTAGGTATTAATTAGTAACTTTCTGCGAAATTATTTTAATTTCAGCGATGTATTCAAAGAACGATATACAGTGAATGCAAAAAGTATTCGTACAGATAAAATGTTTGTTAAAAAACTTTATTTTTAAAAAGTAAATATTATCCTGCGAAAAATGGGTCATCAAACTGATATCGAATCGATGCGATAATTTCAATATCAATTTGACGTCGATTCGACGTTTAAGGAGTTTATAAGGCTGAGGCGGGCAGTGAGAGGGGAATGCTTTAATACAAAAGAAATATGGAGTGTAGCCAACATTTGAACATTAAAATTTGAAGAAATAAATAGCTAAAATTTAAAGAAATATGGATTATAATACAATTAAAATGCAAAAAATATTAATGTTTATTTGTGTAAAAGTTTCAAAAATAAACATATATTTTTTAGAATAAATATTTTTAGCTCAAGAAATGATTTGGCAACGGTGTAAAACTGAAAAATCGAAGTTGGTAACACTGCAAACTGCAATGTCTGACTGCAACGTCTGACGGGTAGATAAGATTAACGTGACTATAAATGTTTTGAAGCGTTCTTTGACAAATCATTTAGTACAATTTTTTTTATGTAATTAGTAAATTAAATGCTTAGAAGCATTTGTAGTGAGACTTTGACGGCACTACTCAACTGATAGAATATTCTTGATTCGCGATGATGAAACAACGTTGCCACATTTTCTCCATCAAACAGTTTCAATGGCAGAAGTATCACATCTTTGGTTATATTTTTTACTATTGTTAATAAACTGAGTGGTAAAAGTTGTTTTAATGTTCAAATATATTTTTAATATGCTATACTTTATATATTAAACATAAATTTATTCGATTCTTAACATTTCAAATATTAATATTTGTTGAAAACAGATACATAGAATCGAGTTTCCTATAAGAGAAAGAGAGATAGTCTATTATAAAATCCAGAATTTTGTTATTAATTTACAGAAAAATGCGCTGGTCAAAAAATCTGAAAAAATTTACATAAAAGCATGCTTTGTAGATAAAGCTATGTTCCAAATTTCAAGCAATTCTTAACATATTGCATTCTCCTTAATTGACGATCATTTGTTGGGTAATTAACAATTTATTCATAAAGAATAAAATAGACTGTATGTTTCTCAAAATTATATATAGCAAAAAGATGTATATTAATTATAGAAAATATATCATCTGAAAAATTAGCGAAAATTAAAAATTGTGTTGCTTGGATGCTCAAAAAGTATTCGAGAAATTTAGCTTCTAAAATCATGAATACATGCGAAGCTCGTTTGTTTGGTTAGAACAGAATGTATTCATCGTATAAAATTGCTAATTAATGTTTATTTTTTACAAATAAGACTTTTTATAAAAAATTTCCTTGTACGAATACTTTTTGCTCTCACTGTATATAAATTGATACAATATGCATCAGAATGATTAAATACACATATCATGTATATGTTTACATATATCGCCGAAATTAAGATAATTTAATAGAACGTTACTAATTAGTACCCGTGCACGATGTAAACTAAGCCTGTGTTATCTGTATACGTTGTTGGAAAATACCCTTAGTCAGTATGACAGATTTCCTAACCTTAATGGTCGTCAAACTTAACGCTCAATATCTCGGTTCGCGAAGCAGAGCGACGCTTATTTCTATCAGATTCTTTTGTTTCATACAAAAACGCATCGAATAAGCCTAATTTTATTGATGTTTGAGTTGCACAAGCTAAACTGTATAATTACGAAAATGGTAAACTCGATTAACACGTTCGGAGAAACAATTTCACAGGTGAAATATTTCAACAAATACTACTGATAAGCGCATCTCGCATTAATTTAAATCGTATGTACAGAAATAATTGAGAATGTTGAGAATGTACGAGTTTAGATAACATGTAGTTCAATCAAGATAGAAATTGCTGTTGTTGAAACACTCACGTCATGGACCGTCTCGAGACTTTTAATCGCGCCTACGATCTTTTGATGATCCTCTTGAAGTATATCTGCCAAATATAACGAATTCGTTTCGTCATGTGTATCCAGATATTCTAAAATTCGATCCGCCAAATGACTTGCCATCTTACACCGCTAACGTATCTTGTCTTTCTTCTTCTTGGTTCACTTGGCTTTCAGGAATTAAGGCCTAAACACAATGCCAGGCAATAGCGATAGGGTGCTTTCCAGCAAGGGACACAGTCAAACACAGTGTAATAGTGGGTGCTTTCCAGCAAGGGACACAGTGTAACACAGTGAATCATACGTCCTTGTTGTTTGCTTACGTTAAACAAGGATGAAACGATTCACTGTGTTACACTGTGTTTGATTGTGTCCTTGCTGGAAAGCACCCATAGTATAGCGATAGGAATAATATAGAAATAAGAGATACATAAACTATCACCTCCCGTTGCACAATGCGGCGAAAGAAATAAAGGCCAACCAATCAGATCGCGTACATACTGTAGTATGCTCTTCTGCTTCAGTAGACGTAACCTAAAAATGTTAAATCATTACAGGACACGGGTCACCAATCACTAAATTTCTAAGGACACGGGTCACCAATCACTAATAGCGTTTTTGATTGGGGTGCACTGGCTGCACTCAGTGTCAAGAGCGTGTTCGATTGCCAATGCGCACTTGGCTAGTGTCACGTGTTCATTTGATCGCACGACACTCCCGTAGTGCGCACTCAGTGCGCACTAAGTGGCACGAGATATTTTGACGGTGCCAGTTCAGTGCACGTTTTATCACAGTTAAGGATATACATAGGGACAAGCAAATCTGCGCAGTTGAATTGAAAACGGGGTCTTGTCCCTACTCTTATGCCCATTTCTACCAATATAGATTAATTTTAATCTCGGTTCAACTTACTCTTCGTCTTTTTCTAATCTTTAGAACTAGAAAAAGACAAAGATTAAGTTGAACCGAGATTAAAGTTGATCTGCGTTGGTGGAAACGGACCTTAATATCTTTTACTGTGGTTTTGTAACATTTTGTTGAACATTGCTTCAAAGTGAACAAAAATGAGTTTCAGCTTTAGCACTGAAAATCTTGGCGTATTCTTTTGAACTTGCACTATTCAGTGCAACCTATGGAACTCATCCAGTGTTGGTGTGAACTGAGTGCGCACTGGTGCGCACTAACTTTTGCCCAATCGAAAACTATAAATTTCTTTAAGGACAAAAATTTTTCAATAAAGTATTTTTTAAACAGATTTTCATCAAAAAATATTGGTAAATATATTTTATAATGGGTAAAGGTAAAGTTCAGGGTGATCACC